>NC_063212.1:26455161-26467661 GCF_017589495.1 Alosa alosa | reverse complement strand
GACCCAAGTTTCCGTCTCTCTCAATAAGCGATTCTGTTGTCTTTGAGGTTCTCTTATTGACGCATTGAACTGCAATTTGGATTAACACCTGCTTTACAAGATTGGAAGTATTTAGAGCGCCAGAATAGGCGTGCTTTTCAGGAGACAGTCTTTGTACATACTGGGGCCATAATTAGAGGCTCTTTACTCTTCCTCCCATCTTTTTAAGCTTTAAGCTCACACCCTGGATCCTCCCATAGATACGCCATGACGCAGTAAGCATAATCTGCCACTTAAGCTCCAGCGACGGTTCGCGGCTTTGTATTCGCGACCTGTTTGTACCACCGCCAATGATTTTACCATTCGCGAAACAAATCGCCTGAAGTGGGCGCACAAGCGTTAGTACATCTGGCCCTGAGAGAGAGAGACACACACACACACACACACACACACACTGAAGTGGGCGCACAAGCGTTAGTACATCTGGCCCTGAGAGAGAGAGACACACACACACTGAAGTGGGCGCTGGCGTTAGTACATCGGCCCTGAGAGAGACACACACACACACACACACACACACACACTGAAGTGGGCGCTGGCGTTAGTACATGACCTGAGTCCGTTTGCCTTTGTCTACCCGGCGGTATGGAAACACTAGCACCTTAACCATGGTGCAGATCTTCGGTATGGAAAACACTAGCACATAACCAGGTACAGATCTTCAGTATATGGAAAAACACTAGCACACTTAACCATGGTACCAGATCTTCAGTATGGAAAACACTAACACATAACCACAGGTACAGATCTTCAGTATGGAAACACTAGCACACTTAACCATAGGTACAGATCTTCAGTATGGAAAACACCTTTTACTTAACCATAGGTACAGATCTTCAGTATGGAAAACACTAGCACCTTAACCAGGTACCAGATCTTCAGTATGAAAACACTAGCACACTTAACCATGGTACAGATCTTCCAGTATGGAAGAAACACTAACACATAACCATAGGTACAGATCTTCAGTATGGAAAACACTAGCACACTTAACCATAGGTACAGATCTTCAGTATGGAAAACACTAGCACACTTAACCATAGGTACAGATCTTCAGTATGGAAAACACTAGCACACTTAACCATAGGTACAGATCTTCAGTATGGAAAACACTAGCACACTTAACCAGGTACAGATCTTCAGTATGGAAAACACTAGCACACTTAACCAGGTACAGATCTTCAGTATGGAAAACACTAACACACTTAACCAGGTACAGATCTTCAGTATGGAAAACACTAACACACACTTAACCAGGTACAGATCTTCAGTATGGAAAAACACTAGCACACTTAACTATAGGTACAGATCTTCCAGTATGGAAAACACTAGCACACATAACCATAGGTACCAGATCTTCAGTATGAAAACACTAGCACACTTAACCAGGTACAGATCTTCAGTATGGAAAACACTAGCACACTTAACCATAGGTACAGATCTTCAGTATGGAAAACACTAGCACACTTAACCAGGTACAGATCTTCAGTATGGAAAACACTAGCACACTTAACCAGGTACAGATCTTCCAGTATGAAAACACTAACACATAACCAGGTACAGATCTTCAGTATGGAAAACACTAGCATAACCAGGTACAGATCTTCAGTATGAAAACACTAGCACACACTTAACCAGGTACAGATCTTCAGTATGGAAAACACTAGCACACTTAACCATAGGTGCAGATCTTCAGTATGAAAACACTAACACACTTAACCAAATTTACAGATCTTCAGTATGGAAACACTAGCACACTTAACCAGGTACAGATCTTCAGTATGGAAAACACTAACACGCCTTCGCGGGTACAGATCTTCAATTATGGAAAACACTAGCACGCCAAACCATGTTCCGGATCTTCAGTATGGAAAACACTAACTACCTTAACCACGGGTGCAGATCTTCGGTACTATGGGAAAACTACTGACACCTTAACCATGGAATTTACCAGATCTTCGGTATGGAAAACACTGGCACGCCAGCCGCCGGTACACCAGATCTTCAGTATGGAAAACGCAGCACCTTAACCATAGGTACCGGGTCGCTGGTATGGAAAACACTAACACACTTAACCATGGTGCGGATCTTCAGTATGGAAAACACTAACACGCCAACCATAGGTACAGATCTTCAGTATGGAAAACACTAGCACCTTAACCATGGTACAGATCTTCGAATTATGGAGAGGAAACGCACAGCACCTTAACCATAGGTTACCGGTCTTCAGTATGGAAAACGCTAGCGCATATTGGCTTCAGGTACAGATCTTCAGTATGGAAGCATTCTTTGTACCTTAACCAGGTACAGATCTTCAGTATGGAAAACACTAAAGCACCTTAACCATGGGTACAGATCTTCGAGTATGGAAAACACTGGCACACTTCAACCAGGTACAGATCTTCGGTATGGAAAACATAGCACACTTAACCATAGGTACAGATCTTCAGTATGGAAAACGCAGCTTGCTTAACCACGGGTACAGATCTTCAGTATGGAAAACACTAGCACATGGAAAATCTTCCACACTAGCACCTTAACCATAGGTACAGATCTTCGGTATGGAAAAACAACACTTAACCATAGGTGCACTTCCAGTATGGAAAACTAACACCTTAACCATAGGTACAGATCTTCAGTATGGAAAACACTAGCACCTTAACCATAGGTACAGATCTTCAGTATGGAAAACACTAGCACCTTAACCATAGGGTACCAGATCTTCAATATGGAAAAACACTAGCAAACCATAGGTACAGATCTTCAGTATGGAAAACACTAGCACACTTAACCATAGGTACAGATCTTCAGTATGGAAAACACTAGCACCTTAACCATAGGGTACAGATCTTCAGTATGGAAAACTAACACTAACCATAGGTAACCAGATTTTGGATCTTCCAGTATGGAAAACACTAGCACCTTAACCAGGGTACAGATCTTCGGGAAAACACTAGCACCTTAACCATAGGTACAGATCTTCAGTATGGAAAACACTAGCCATAGGTACAGATCTTCCGGTATGGAAAACACTAGCACCTTAACCATGGGTACAGATCTTCAGTATGGAAAACACTAGCACCTTAACCATGGGTACAGATCTTCAGTATGGAAAACACTAGCACACTTAACCAGGTACAGATCTTCCAGGTATGGAAAACACTTCCATAGGTACGGATTTCAGTATAACCAGGGTACAGATCTTCAGTATGGAAAACACTAGCACACTTAACCATAGGTACAGATCTTCAGTATGGAAAACACTAACACACTTAACCATAGGTACAGATCTTCAGTATGGAAAACACTAACACACTTAACCATAGGTACAGATCTTCAGTATGGAAAACACTAGCACACTTAACCATAGGTACAGATCTTCAGTATGGAAAACACTAGCACACTTAACCAGGTACAGATCTTCAGTATGGAAAACACTAGCACACTTAACCATAGGTACAGATCTTCAGTATGGAAAACACTAGCACACTTAACCATAGGTACAGATCTTCAGTATGGAAAACACTAACACACTAACCATAGGTTACGAGATCTTCAGTTATGGAAAACTAGCACACTTAACCATAGGTATCTTCAGTATGGAAAACACTAGCACACTTAACCATAGGTACAGATCTTCTCTGACTTAGCTGTCAGAATGGTTGTTATCTGGAGCTATCTTTGCACTTGACGAAGGTCAGTGTAAAGGAAGAGAGAGTGGAGAAGAGAAGAGAATTATGAAGGTAAAAAGATATTTTTATCTCTCACGTTCAACCAATTTGAAAGGTGTTGCTTGTCAAGTCTTAAATTCTCTTTTTTAATGACATTTTGATGTTGATAGCGCCACCATATTAATTAATTCAGTCAAGAGTTACTTCTCTACGGAGCCCGGGAGAGCTCACTTTAAGTGATATTTTTTCTGGTCGTGATAATTTGTGAGCACGTTTTCCTTTAATTAAACCCTCGAATTAATAAAACGTGAGCACGTTTTCCTTTAATTGAGCCCTCGAATTAATACAAAAAGCGTTGACCCGTTGTAGGCCTAAATTGAGCTCTCAGAAATATGTATTTAGTGCTCACATTTAGTAATTCCCGACATTTTCTCACTGCTTCGCTGTGCTGTGGTGGCAACTTCATGTTACCTTGACATGGACTAGGCCTACAGCTGTCTGTAACATTTCATATTGGTAATGTGATGATAACGTAAGCAGCTAATTAAAGACTTTAGGTGGTCATGTTTTATAGCGGACTTCTACTCTTTGTAGCAGGGGGCGCACAATGGTGTCAACCGCCAGCTATGGAGACCCATAATGGGGAAATTCTACTACAAAAGGCTACTCGCCCGGGCTCTGTTGTAGCCCTGTGACCGGTTTCCACTATCTCCTGGATTGTTGACTTAACTGTGGGTCTAGAAGTCAATCGAAGCACATCCACAGCGACAAGCTCCCAAACAATTACAACCGCGTAGACCTACTGTTGGTACAAATAGGCTACTGCGTATTAGTAGTATAAATACCCCGCAATACAATAAGGTTCCCTTTAAGCCGATGGGCCTCACCATATAACCCACAGCGCGCAAATGATGCACCTAGCGAGGGTAAGCTTTGATCACGGACTATGAAACGGGAGACATAAACAGTGTCGTTCACGATGCTCAGCTTCTCGGGCTATGTAGCCCAGCTCACACCGTTCGCGATAAACACCACAGCTCTGCATACGCGGACCTCAACAAACACTCAAAGCCAAACATTCAGCTGGACGATGTTGGCAAGGGGCCTGTACAAAAACACACAATCATCTGCTCTCCACCTACAGCCTACCTAACGGGGCTATAACCAGGTGCACTGCAATCAATGAGATTCCCTCTACGTCACTACAAGCTGACACACCTCCCGGCGTCATTCAGGGATACCCCTTGACACCACACTATGTTTTTGTGCACACAATTGAATTTCTTGAGCCCGTTTTAATTATTAGGTAGGTGCGTTTTTAATAGATCGAGATCTCGAATATACTATAACGTGCTCATGTTTACATGTCAAGACAATATTGAGTGCAGCGTTTTACAAATTAATGGCCCGCGTTTAAAATGTAGATCGTGCTCACAATGTTCTATAACCATGTTCACAAATTGTTGCTCTCGTTTTAATAAATCGTGCCCCTCGTTTTAGTAAATGGTGCGCTCGTTTTTAGTAAATAGTGCACTCGTTTAATAGAATTGTGCCCTCGTTTTACTATGCTTAAAATGAGAGCTCAATTTAGTAAAATGAAACTCACACTATAGTAAAGCGAGGCACAATATAGTAAATTGTGCACGATTTGTCGTAAACCCGGCCACAATTTAGTAAAACGAAGCTGCGATTTAGTAAAGCGAGTGCACAATATGGATTAAACGAGGGGCACAATTTGGGTTAAACAAAGGCACAATTGAATTTGGTAAAGCGGCACAATGTAGTAAAAGCGAGCACATTCTCTCAACATGCAAAACATTTTGCGATGACCCTCTCTAGGGCTCCGTTACTTCTCTCAAGGTGGCAGCACATTTTGTTTTTGTTTTGTGTTTGGTCAACATGCCTTAATTATTTTTATTTTGTTTTGTTTTTTCCTGTCAATGCTAAAAGGACGTGTAATGCCCTTGTTTGATATCCTTGTTAGATTTGCCAGTTTGGAAAATTATGTGCCATTGAATTACGATTATCATTGAATAATTTCCTACAGTCCCTAAGTGTTTGTTTTCCTCTGGAACAAAATGGAGGGGTGATCTCTCAGTCCTGGTTCTGGGGATGGGCCTCTGGAAACACCCGTAAGGGAGCTGAACACGCAGCAACGAGTAAACCAAGGACAGCCCTAGAAAAAGATATACTCAGAGAAGCCTGAGATTCTAATATATGAGAGATCTGTCGGCAAGGTCGCTAGACAACCCTGCTCACAACAACAAGATTTGGTTTACATTTTCCATTTGTAAGTTTAATAAAGGCCCCATAGAAAGTATGACCATTTTGCTTTAATACAGGCTAATTGTTTCTCCAAGCTTCCTGCTCCCCATTCTAATAGAACCTGACCCAAGTTATCCTGTTCCACGTGTAGGCCGCAAACACTGGAAGCCTTGTGGAAGCTATGTTCTTGCTTCAAGGTAGACACAGATGTGTTTTGACTTTTGATTGGCTAGGTGTGTAGGCCTTGAGCCCTGCCAGGTCCTGCTTTGAGTGAGGACACCATACACTATGGTGAGCGACTGGCTGAATGGCAACAGTGGTAGACATACAGTACAGGTTCTGAGGGCAGAGAAGGTTCTGGATAAAAGGAACCTTTTATTTTATGTATTAAGCATTGCCCCACAATCTCATGCTTCTGGCAGTGACAACACTGACGAGAGTCGAAGCATATCGGTTAAATTCATACTTGGGGGCCAGTTTAGCAAAGTTGTAATTTTACCAACAGCAGTGAATTTATCAAATTGTTGATGCTATGACGCACTTAGCTCTTAATAGGACACAGTGTTATAGGCGACAACATTTTAACTAAATGGGATAATCTTACAGCCTTGCTGCAGATCATAAGGGGGAGTCTGATTAAAGAGTAGTCTGATAACATAAGACAGCTAGCTCTTGCAGTATATCAAGTTATGATTAAAGATGTTTTTTTTCCTTTAATGGAAGATGAGAGGTTGTTGATGTTGACTTCACTACACTGAACTAATATTGAACTATTAGGTTCATATGTTTATTGACAACACACCCACTGCAGTTGTTATATTGGTTTTCTCATCATTGACATGGAAAAGGTTTTACAACTGTTTTACAGCTATGCAAACCCATTATCAAGATGGTAATGTGGTATGATGACATACCTACTAGACCATATTGTTTACAATTATTTTGGATACAGCAATGCAATGCAATAAAATAAAATACAAGTTTTCATTTGTTTCAGGTGTTCAGAATATGTTAAGAATAAAGTTCTAACCAAGTTCTTTAAAACATGCCTTTATGCCTGCTTTAAACAATGTGAAAAAAGGTTAAGCTAATTAAGCTTTGCTGTATGATAAACAATTCTTGATTATGAGGCACACAAAAAAAGGAGTATTCATGAAGATCATGATCATGTGAATTTATATTTCATTGCTAATTACTAATGTACACCAATCATGTGTAGCTATTTTTCATGATTTATGAAGGAAATCAGTTAAATCATGTATCTAGTCATGTACCTGCTTATTTGGATCTGACTAACTTTGATGAAACAAGTGTATAATCATTTATATTTTGTGCATCATTTCCCAGTGGCACTATTTGATGAAATGTTCCAGCCATAAAGGCTGAAAAAGGGGGACTGAGAGAAAGTGGAATAGAACATTATGTCCAATATTCCAGTATGTGGTTTAATGTTCTGCATTATGCCCAATATTCCAATATGTGGTTTAATGTTCTGCATTATGTCCAATATTCCAATATGTGGTTTAATGTTCTGCACTATGTCCAATATTCCAATATGTGGTTTAATGTTCTGCACTATGTCCAATATTCCAATAGGTGGTTTAATGTTCTGCATTATGTCCAATATTCAATATGTGGTTTAATGTTTCTGCACTATGTCCAATATTCCAATATGTGGTTTAATGTTCTGCACTATGTCCAATATTCCAATATGTGGTTTAATGTTCTGCATTTCTCATTAGTGGGTCACTTTGATCCTAAAAGTATGATTCTATGTAATGACTGTATGATATCTGTACTGTCCCTGTGTCTGTGTGTGACTATATTTAGATAAGCGGGAATATTATGACTTTGCAGTGTTTCACTGTTCTGCATGGCTGCGTCAGTAGCTATCTGCTCCGGATTGCCAGGTTGCCACTAATCAGGGTCTGATTCAGTGTAGTCCACGTGAGATGGGATGACCAATGCCATCTCCCGTCAGCCTGGAAGGATACTTAAACCCTAACTATTTCCTTGTCTAGTTAGAGCAACTGATGGATCTTTAGGTGAAGTCATGCTGCCTCTCCCTTAATGCGCATCATTGTAAATAAACTCTGTTCCTGATTTTTCATACTATTGGTCTGACTGGGTCTCTATTCATCTGTGGTATCAAATCATGAGCCGGAGATTCTCATGAGAGCCTACAAATGTAACGTGACCTGAGAACTTCCTAATGTGACTCTGGCATGGAGAGGCCCTATCAGGTTTCCGTGGCGACCCCAAAGATGGCGAGGCCCTACCAGGTTTCCGTGGCGACCCCGGAGATGGAGAGGGGCTTCTGGTGCGGCCGGTCCGGCTGGTGCTGCTAGTGTGGGGTGAGGACAGTGATGCTGAGGACTGGCCATCACCTCGCCAGGACTTCACTCTCTACAGAGGACAGGGAGAGAGAGAGGAGAGAGAGAGAGAAGACAGAGAGAGGGAGGGAGGAGAGGGAGAGAGGGAGGACAGGGAGGGAGGAGAGGGAGGAGAGGGGGAGGGAGAGAGAGGGAGGGAGGAGAGGGAGAGGAAGGGAGAGAGAGAGAGGGAGGAGAGGAGAGGGAGGAGGAGAGAGATGGAGAGGAGAGAGAGAGGAAGGAGAGGGAGGGAGAGAGGGAGAGAGGAGAGGGAGAGGAGAGAGAGGGAGGAGAGAGATGGAGAGGAGGAGGAGGATGACAGGGAGAGAGGAGAGGGAGAGGAGAGAGAGAGGGAGGAGGAGAGGGAGAGAGAGGGAGGAGATGACAGGGAGGGAGAGAGAGAGAGGGAGGGAGAGAGGAAAGAGAAAGAGAGTTAAATCTGAAAGAATATAATAAAGCAAATATGAATGAACAAACAAATGATTTGAATGCAGAGAAACATTACTAAAATATCACTCCTATTTTAGCGATTTGAATGCAGAGAGGGTCGAAACATTACTAAAATATCACTCATATTTTTTTGAAGGCCAAATGTGTAGGCTGCGCATTAAAGTTTGGATAAAAAGTTAACGTTTTTCTTCCTCGTTGAGTTGTTGCCTACGTGAGAACAGGAAAGCTTCCGTTTTCTTTGGTCTGATAACTTTGTGTTTTGACTTTTGACCTCTTCAAGAAGTCATCATAAACAGGCTGTCCACTCATAATTATTCTGAAAATGTTTTCTATTTTAGCCAAGAGATTTATCAGAAGAAACAGTCACCTAAACATTTGTTGCTGACCAGATTCCTCGCGGAGATTGCAGGCTATTAAAGGCTACCTCACAAGTTATATTCTACGGATGCCTCACGAGTGTTACCGCCTGCGCGAATGGAGCATTTAGAAGCTGCGCTGTGTAGTTCGGATCTTTTCAGATTAAGCGATAGAGATTCTGAATGTCGGGCCTTCAGTTCAGTTGAAACGACAGGTAGGCCTACATCTTCACCAGCATCTGACCACGTCCCATCTGATTGCTCATCGTCTTTGCTGTTGCTGTCGCTGTCAATCTCTGCTGTCCGTTCTCCAAAGAAATCCGTAGACAAAGATCATTTACACCTCACAACATTTCAAGCGGATTTTCTCAAAACTTGTTTTTTTGCTGAGACAAGGATAGCTTTCACATTTTGGCCAATATCTCTGGGTTGGCTAAACAGAATTGAACAAATGACCCCTTGTTCTAAACCCTAAGGTCTGTGGATTATGCATATCCAATAAATCCATTTTTTTCACAACACTGAACTCATTTCATCATGGCAAGCCCCAAAAAAATAAGTGTAAAATTGTAACAAATGTGAAATGTGTCCAGATAATATGTAGGAGGCAAAGAGAGAGAAGAAAATGCCAGAGATATGAACAGCAAGAGAGAAAAGGCAGGCACACACACACACACACACACACACATACACACACACACACACATACACACACACACACACACACACACACACACATACACACACACATACACACATACACACACACACACATACACACACACATACACACATACACACACACACACATACACACACACACACACATACACACACACACACACACACACACACACACACACACACACACACATACACACACACACATACACACACACACACACATACACACACACACACACACACACACACACACACACACATACATACACACACATGCACATACACACACACTGTGTGTGTGTGTGTGTGTGTGTGTGTGTGTGTCTCCAGCAGCCCTATCATAAAAGCTTAACTGCACATTCCTTCAGCATGAAGACCCATGATCACCGGACCTGAACATAAACGCCTCTCCGCTCCTCTCCCATCAAACTAACCCAAGCGCAGAGGCGGACATCCCAGGTCCAGAGAGTCAGTCCTGCCATATATTCTTTCTACCTGTGCCCTTAACACAGGTGATATCACTAATTATCTGATCATAGACATGAGAGAGCTAGATACCACACTGGGCTGCGGAACGTAAATAGTGCCGCCATCTTGGTGCCATCGGGCACTTGCTGTCCTCAGCCTCACTGTCAGTGTCAACAAACACCTGGCCACCCATCATCACCCATCATCACCTGGCCTCCCATCATCACCCATCATCACCCATCATCACCTGGCCTCCCAACATCACCCATCATCACCCATCATCACCCGTCATCACCTGTCATCACCTGGCCACCCGAGCACTTGCTGTCCTCAGCCTCACCCTCAGTGTCAACAAACAGGGTAACATGACAACAACCAGAACAGACATGTTGGTCAGTGGTGTCAGTGGTGTCAGTGGTTATCATTCTCCCTTGTTTAGGCCTACCATTCCATGTGAACAACAGTGAGGTGAACATAGAAGTACATTATAAGTTGTCTAAGCGTCAGCCTCTGCCCCATGCTGCGCCCTAGTGGCCATACAGTACATAGCAATCTCAACTGAGCAGTTCTGCTGAACCAGAGTCTCTTATTACAGGAGAAGCTTCTGATGATCGAGAATCCTTATGATAAAAACATGAGACTCACAAATATGAAATATAAATACACAGGATCATGCATGTACACACTCACATTTTCAAACACACACAGACACACACGCACACACACACACACACACACACGGACACACACGGACACACACGGACACACACACACACACCCACACACACACACACAAACACACACACGGACACGGACACAGACACACACAAACACACACACATACACACAAACAAAGAGACACAGAGACACACACACACACAGTGCGGCGTACTCACTCGCTGCCACACACTCTCGGGCAGAGACTCTGTGAGGCTGGCAGCAGGGCTCTGAGTGTCCAGTCGGAGCAGTGGCAGCCTGTGCATGCTGTGGCTGGGTGTGTCCAGCAGGGCGGCCGGCGTTGTAAGGGGACAAAGAAGCCGAGCCCGTGTGGTGCCAGCTGGAGCCCGTCCCTGCTCGCCGCCTGCCCACTCCGCCAGAGGCGTAGAGCTCAACCTCTCTCAGGGCGGCCTGGCAGCGCCGCTTCCTCTCAGCTTCTGTGTCAGTACCCGCTGTCACCACAAGGGGGAGATCATATCAACATAATATTATATTATATTACATTACATGACATCATATTACATTATATTATATTTTATTACATATTATATTATATTATGTTTCGGGTCAAGTACCAAATAGAGCAGTTTACCGCGAATGTGTTTGTATATGTGTTGGTGTGTATTGTAGTATTATGATAATCTGTTTAATGAGAGTGTTTAGTCAGTGAACAGCGAGGTGGACACAGTTGAGAGTGTACCAGAGGGACAGGGTTATTATTGATGACATACGTATGTATGTCAGCCATGTGCCACACACTCATCATATCATCATGTAGAGAGACTCTGTGACACACTGGATGGGGACATAGACACATTCCAGAGGAACAGGTGTGTGTGTGTATGTCTACATACACACAAACAAAGAGGCAGAGTTGTGTGTGTGTGACAAAAAGTGAGTGTGTGTGTACCAGAGGGACAGGGTTGTCCCTGAGGCTGGCAGCAGGGCTGTGAGTGTCCAGTGTGTGTGTGTGTGTGTGTGGGTGTGTCTTGGTCTTGTAAGGGGACAAGAGCGAGCCCGCAGGGTGCCCTGAGCCCTCCCCCTGCTGGGCGCCTGCCACTCCGCCAGGGCTTAGAGCCTGTAGCCTCTCAGGGGAGAAGGCCTGGCTTGACTGCCCCTCCCACGCTTCTGTGTCAGTACCAGCTGTCACCACAAGGGGAGATCATATCAACATAATATTTATATTACATTACATGACATCATATTACATTATATTATATTTTATTACATATTATATTATATTATAAGCCGGGTCAGTTACCAAATGAGAGCAGTTTGGTGTGTTTGTATATGTGTTGGTGTGTATTTGTGTGTGTGTGTTTGTGAGTGTGTGTGTCTGTTTGTGAGTGTTTAGTGGTGAACAGCGAGGTGGACACAGTTGAGAGTGTACCAGAGGGACAGGTGTGTGTGTGTGTGTGTGTGTGTGTGTGTGTGTGTGTGTGTGTGTGTGTGTGTGTGTGTGTGTGTACCAGAGGGAC
>NC_063212.1:26432661-26452661 GCF_017589495.1 Alosa alosa | reverse complement strand
ACACATACACAAAGAGACACACACACACACACACACACACACAAACACACACACACACACACACACACACACACACACACACACACACACAGACACACAAGTTGAGAGACACAAGGACACAAAGACTAGAGCCTAACAGGAAACATCCCCTCTAGAGTGAATGTGTGTGTGTGTGTGTGTTTGTGTGTGTTTTTTCTTTACCTGGGGGTGTCAGCTGAATCAGCTCCACTTTGGCTATCTCACCTGCAGATAATAATTGATGATAATATGATCACACATTACAGAACTATAATTTTTTCACCTGCACCTTATTACACATTACAGAATTATTATTTTCACCTGCACCTTATCTCACCTGCAGATTATCACACATTACAGAATTATTACAATTCTACTTTCTAAGAACTAAGAGCAAGACCGTAATCATACCCCCCACCACCACCACACTCACTCACTGTTGTGCAAAAGAATATGCTAAATGGTTAAATATCTGACAGAGAAAGAGGGTGTAGAGGGGAGATGATCTCAGTTACAGTAAGTGAAGTGAAACCTGATTTCAGAGAATTCCCAGCACTTGATTTAAACACTAACTCTCTCTTGAGCCATCGCTTACTTGGATGTGAAAGTTGCAGAGGCCATGGAATTCTAAAATCGCATTGGAAAAAACAGATGTACAGATTGGTCTTGTTTCTGAGAAATGACGCACTGCCTTCTCTCTCCAGCCTTCCCCTCCTGCAGCATTGGATCAGTGGTCTTTTGAAGTTTATTGTGTATTGTTTAGAGGACCCCCATTAGTTGGGGCATTAGTCCCAGCTACTCTTCCTGGGGTCCGACAGTTGAACTAGGGTAGTGCTTAACTACTAGGGTAGTGCTTATATAACTATTCAAACCAAAACAATCGCACCCAGGACTAAGCTATAGCACTTTTGAACTAGATTTGTTTTGCTCCTTTAATCACCACAAGCCACATTCTATCTGCCCTATTGGCAATGGCACTTATGTTCTATACCAATGCACTTATTTGTGTTCATATGATTATGGATATGTTTGACTCCATGGTTAGGGCCTTGTAGAGGAAAATAATCAACTGACCACATCAGCTTACAGTTCAGCTTACATCAGCTTACAGCTTACAGACACTTACTCTCGAGAACTTCAGCCAATGCTCCAGGGTCTGAGGCATGCCAGAAGACCTGATAACACACACACACACACAAACACACACACACACAGACACACACAGACACACACAGGAATCCATCAAAACTGGGTTAACTTAGCCTTCTACAAAGCCACATAGTTAAAATAGGATTCTCCAAGCATCATCCAGTAAAAACGGCCAAATCAGGTGCTTCACAGCGGTAGGGCGGCAGTCTAGCCTTGGAAAACGAAGAAGACAGACTGAAGCTTCCTACTGGTCGGAGATCGAACCAACAACCCTTCTGTTTCGAGCCTGAATCCCTAACCAGTAGACGACAGCTGCCCCACGAACTTGCAGTCTTTTCTTCTTTGCACAAAGAAAAGACTGCAAGTTAGAGTGTTGCAGCCTGTCTTCATTGCTTTAATAGTCCCACACAGTTAAATGAGTCATCATTACTTTAGAGAACATATGGATTAGATTCAGCTTTGCCAAGTGCAGAGTTATGTGTATGAGAGTAGGCCACAATGAGTAGGCCTATGAGCAGGGGTACAGTATACAGATCAGTTCTAGACTGCATAGACCATAGACTCTATAGCATAGAATGATGTACGAGATTCTGATGATGAGCTACTAAAAGTGTGGGCTTGTTTTTCTCAAATGAAACCCACTTTTTCAAACCTCATCTTCTCCCGTAACAATAACGGGAAGACGGCGGGTAGGCACTCGGACTGCCTGTACTGATTCATCAGACACACGCTCAGGTAGACGTCATCTTTAGCCTGCAGGTGCACCCCCGGACAAGTCACCTGTCAAAGGTGAAAACATAGCACAGAGCATGGCTGATGGTCCCGTCCGCTCGCATTTGACCAATTCTCGCTATTAGCAGGTGACAGATCAGAGTGTTAATTTGAGGCTATACGGGGAGTAGCCTAGGTTAATCCTGTGCTGTACTTCACAGAGATTAATGGTTACGTGATGCTTTTTTGTCGTTAGCAACACGTGTGCTACAAATGCAGCAAAGATTATCTGGATAATTGTAAATTATGCAAAAATAGCCAAAATTACTTAAATTAGCAATTTATCTGGAAAACAAACTCAATGAAAAGTGCATGGTCAATGGGTTGGTAAATAAACATCCACTCATTCCAGACGTGGAGATAGCCCTGTGGCAAAATGCATTTTGAGTTGATGAAGTTAGCACCCAAAAAACAGAAGTTTTAAAGAAAATGACAGCAGTCACCACAATATTTTTAACGCCGTTAATTGCTGGCTAGCAAACTTGACATTGAGAAATAGCCTTACCGCTCTGAGATTAAGTTCCACTACTACTTTCATGGCCTTCTGAGACATACTGGTTGCATTCAGCTATAGCTCTGATTATACTTTACATTTATGTTATGTTACGAGCCTGTAGTTTGCAAGCCTGTATCACAGTAGGCAAAGGCACCATCAGAGCTCAAAACTCCGGGTTAGCGTCACGTTGCCATGGCTTTGCACATTCCACAGACAAAACTTTCCGCGGGTTTAGGAGTCCAGGAAACATTCGTTCCGATGTGGAGATGGGTGACTATTTTTCTTCAATTTAAAAAGCAAAACAAAAATCAAAAATTGAAACTGAGTTAATGGAAATAGTAGGAAATTTGACTTTTTTCATTACATATATCTTAATCATACATAGCTATAGCTCTGGAAAAAAATAAGAGACCACTGCAAATTTGAATATGACCTTCAACTCATTCGAATATCACTCAGCAACCGTAGGAAGACATCAGAACAATGTGCAGTGGTCTCTTATTTTTTTTCCAGAGCTGTATATTAATAAAATACTGTAGAGGTAGCCTGTCTCTTGTAAGCTGGGTTGACCACAGTGGAGCCACTTTAAGCCTACCTAAACCCTTAGTAACTTACTTCCTGCCAGTGCACTGACAGAGGTGTTAAAAAACACAATCATTTCATTTTTTCCCTCTACAAGTTTATTTCATACTATCTTCCACTAGAGGGCGTAAGAGAAAACTACTGACACGGAATAACAGTGAACGCAGCAGGCCACCATAGAACTGCACTGAGAACTGAGAAGACCCACGGACACACGCACACACACATTTGACTCAACTTTGGGCAACATTATGCAGGCCACATTATGTCTTGGAGTTGCTAGTAAAAGTGTGTATCAGTAGGTGCAAAATTAAAATTCAAACATGTAATGGATGTCCATGGCGGAGCTCTGCTCAGCTGCTGCTGGGACTCGATGGGTTGTGCAAGCAGCAGCGCACTCTGGTTTTCCCATTAAGACTGAAAGCACCAGCCACAGCTCACTTCACTCTGGCACACACTCACTCAGTCAGTCAGTCATTCACTCACTCACTCTCTCACACACACACACACATCTGTAAAACACCGGGTAACACACTCTGTGTCAGCACACACTTACAGGGCAATATGTCCAAACACACAGCAAAGCGCTGTATTTAATTTGTGCTGCACCTCAAGCCTTGTCCATACAGCCACCAGCTTGTTGTCAACGCATTTCTTGTCAGGCCATTATTCCTAGTCTACCTGTTCAAGTGGAAGCATTTGATGGGTTAACTTACTTTCTATGTAGTGCTACTCTGTGTGCTACTGTGTGTTTTGTTGGAGGTTCTGTGGAAAATTGTGTAAAAGGCTTAGCTTGACCTAGGTCAGCAGGCTATCGCCTTGGACCATGGAGAGTTTTAGGGTGTGCAAGTGAGTTTATGCTGTGTAGTCATCTTTTTTTGGTGGTCTTGGTCCTTTGTAAAATAGAAACTTTTTTTTTATTTTGCCCTCTGTGTGGGCTTGTTGAATGACCAGTAGCTGTCTGAAATGACCAAAACAAAACAAAAAAAACTCACAACAGCATTGGTGTTTTTCAGAACTTGCATTGAATTTGTGACATGATTGACATAAATGTTTTTAGCATGTATTCAACATTAGTCGGGAGTACTAAAATTCAAGATCATTGCACTTTGTTTCAGCCACCTCAAGACAGTCAATCAAGATTCCTGTTAGGGAAAAATAATCTTCATGGCCATTCTTCATGACATTGCAGTATGTTGTCATTTGTGCTCTCATCAGTGTATTATTGCAATTCTTTTATACAGACACAATAATTTTTACTGTATCAAATTAACTTGCAACATTGTACCATAAACCCTGGAAGCTAACCCTGGGGAAGGCTACGCAAAGCAAGCACAAACAGGGCCGAATTGAAAACAGGCCAAGGAGTGCCTTAAAAAACAGGCCCCACAGTCTGTGTGTCTGGAGAGGAGTGTGTACCTGCAGGCGGTGTGTGTGTTGTAGTGGTCCAGACCGCCCTGCAGACGGTCCACATGTTGTAGTGGTCTAAACCTGCCCTGCAGACGGTCCGCATGTTGTAGTGGTCTAAACCTGCCCCGCAGGGAAAAATAATCTTCATGGCCATTCTTCATGACATTTGCAGTATGTTGTCATTTGTGCTCTCATCAGTGTATTATTGCAATTCTTTTATACAGACACAATAATTCTTTACTGTATCAAATTAACTTGCAACATTGTACCATAACGGTAACCCTGGGGAAGCTACTGTGGAGTTACAGCAAGCACAAACTCAGGCCGAATTGAAGCAACTCAAGGAGTGCCTTAAAAACAGGCCCCACAGTCTCTGTGTCTGAGAGTGTGTGTACTGTATGTGTGTGTGTGTGTGTTGTGAAAGACCGTGCTCTGCAGACGGTCCACATGTTGTAGTGGTCTAAACCTGCCCTGCAGACGGTCCGCATGTTGTAGTGGTCTAAACCTGCCCTGCAGACGGTCCGCATGTTTTAGTAGGGTTGTGCCGATGGCAGAGGTGGAAAAAGTATGAAAATATTGTACTCAAGTAAAAGTACCAATACCTTGATGAAATATTACTCAAGTACAAGTTCAAATACCGATCTGAAAATGTACTCAAGTAAAAAGTAAAAAAGTAGTTCATTTAAAATGTACTTTAAGTAAAAGTTACTTAGTTACTTTTTTTTTTTTTGGGGGTGGGTACCAGAACAACCAGTTTTACCAAAGACTTTCTAATGAGGAGATACAACACTCAAAAAATCCTCCATAGTAAGTATGGGGTCATAGTAATGTATGGGGCCAAACGCCAATATGGCAGTTGTCTACACATCATATGTCTACACATATCACAACCCTTCCAAGGCAAAAAACGTCGACATGTGACATTGAGCCAATCATGTGTGTGTTGTAAAATACACTGAGCCA
Organism: Alosa alosa; assembly: GCF_017589495.1. Classification (NCBI taxonomy): domain Eukaryota; kingdom Metazoa; phylum Chordata; class Actinopteri; order Clupeiformes; family Clupeidae; genus Alosa; species Alosa alosa. Next base: position 26,447,272 of record NC_063212.1, on the reverse strand, counting down.
ATCATGTGGTGTGCTGTGAAGACATCGTGCCAAATCATCTGTTGTGATCTCGCTGCTGGAGCAAGATTGGTGTAGTGAAGCCTTACGCCACGCATTTCTGCTGAAATAGATGCACGATAAGTGTTGCAATATGGCACGAGGGTCAGCGGAGTTCTCCTTTAAGTTTGAGCAGTAGTTGATTTTCAAAGTTAGTTGCACTCATCCTTGGGTCGCTTTGCAGTGAACCATAATCCAGCACAACTGAAAAGCCCCTCACAGGCAGCTGAGGCAGGCAGGCCAATATTGAGTTGCAGAGAGTTTTTTTTAAATTTGGAAACGAGCAGAAGGTTCAGCAGATTAAAGGGCGCTGTACTGGGGGGAAAGTGGGGCCCCAATGGAGGAGAGGGCACAACATTTTCACCAGGCATTAGTAATAACTCAGGTAATCCACACATAAAAAAATCCAAACAACTCCATAAGTAGAGTCATGTAATGAAGTGGAATAACAAAGGGGGAAAGTATTGAACACGCTAAGAAAAAGCATTAAGGCAAGGAAAGGGAAGGAACGAGCTGGAATCTGTATAGAGAGTAGTTATCCTTTCTATCTGTGCAAATTAATATAAGCTTGGTTAGTAGCCTAAATATTAATGGGCTAGGTTTTTCATTACCAAGGTGTCACACAAGAAACATTTCATGATGGATAAAAGCAAAAAAGCTCTCCCAAGACCTTTGCAACCTTATAGTTGCAAAACATACATATCAATGAAACTGGTTACAAATGCATTTCAAAACATCAGAATCTTCCAGTAAGCAGCATGGGGAGCCATTATCTGCAAGTGGAAGAAACATCACTGCATCATCAACCTGCCATGCACAGGATTCGCAATATTTCTGACCAGGGAGTCAGAAGGATAGTCAATTCCAAGAGCCAAGAACCACTGGAGAAAGCTCCAGAAAGACTTGAAGGCAGCCAATTCAATTAAATAGTTCTGGAAGTAACTAAAGATCAGGATTCACAAGAGGGACCCTGGAATCTGTTCAGAACAATGGGCCAAAATCACTAATAAGTTTTGTCATATAGGAAATGTCTTGAAGCTGCCTTTACAAACAAAGGCTTTTCCACAAAGTATTGAAGAAATTTCAGTAGGCACGAATACTTTTTTCCTGTGTCATTCCACTTTAACACATAAAACTCTTATGTTTGGATTTTTATATGTGTGTTAATATAATGTGTGGTGAAAATTTCGAATAGACTCACTGGAAGTTTAGGCTAGTTACTGAAAAAAAAAATTAAGCGCTCAATACTTATTTCCACCATATATTTATTTTACCTGAATATTTTAACTTCCAAATTAAATGTCAAAATGAATGTCAGACGAAATTTAAAGTTTGACTGACTGGATTTTGTATACAAAACATAGTGAAAACGGTGTAAGGTCACTCTCACTCTCCCTTGCTAAAGAGCTAAATGGTTTAGTCCGCCTGCACGATTCATAAGGTAGTCTATCTTTTGTTTATTTAGTTGAGCATCGCTAGTAGTGGACCGCTAATTGTTTTGTTGCTGGTGCAATGTCTTTCTCCAAGAAAGCCAAGTCAGGTTACTAAAAACAAAGGCCAAAACAGGAAAAAGAGAGACATCAAAATGAGGGGAAACAACAACTGCTAATAAACTTCTTTCCAAAGAAAGGTGAGCACAAACGTCAAAACACGAAATCCCATGGTGTTTGCTTAAATATCTCAGCAATCATTAGTGCTAAAATGAACTGAGACAACCCGATTGGAATAGTGGAAAATACACTTTCATAGGTTAGGCTAATCTGATGCATCTCGTGATCCAGCTCCATCACTTTCAGAAAGACTGCATGGCGCCAGCTTGATTCATGTGCTGTTGTAGGCTACACGCTGATCATTTTCACTAGGCTTGTGGTTTAGGGCGATTTTTTTTTTCTCCTTTCCGCTTTTAGTCAGTCTTAACTTTTTTTTTTTTTTTACTCAAGTAACGGATGGGATTTTTTGATGTAGCGAAGCACAATACTTCACTCAAAATGTAATCAAGTAAAATTTAAAATACCGATTTTATAAACTACTTAAAAAATACAAAATACACACAAAAACTACTCAATACAGTAACGTGAGTAAATGTATTTCGTTACTTTCCACCTCTGGCCGATGGACGATATCGTCCATCGTGATGTTATCGTGATGCCACGCCCCCACATGCCAGTCACTAATTCCTGCTGTAACAGGCTAAGACATAAAAAAAAAAACTTTCCCTGAAAATGAAATTGAGCCTACTTTAAAGGCTGTCAACCGAACAGTTATCACGTATTAGTCTACCATCTTGTAAAATAAAAGACTTATTAGTCTACCCTCTTATTCAAATAATTCCTGACTGTGACGTGAATGTGTAGCCTAATTGTCTTTTTGTAGCCTACATGTCTCGCAGTATAGCCTACATTGGACGTAATAGGTAGCCTAATGTTTTAGCAGAAAATATAGTTTTATTAGGCTACGACTAGGACATTCTAGCTCAAATATTTTTGCAAGGCTACAGCGAGCGCCAAATACGTCCTTCTCCTCTGTGTTAAAATAAACCATTTCTTTCGTTAATTATAGGATCAGAAGGTAGCCTATTCGTCTTTCACTGTAAGGCTTGTATTTCATGCATTTAGCAAAAGTCCCAGACAGCAGCGGAGTGGTAATCGGGATTCGTTATTTGTAAAAGTGTTTGTACTTCGCCAGCCTATATATAGCCTGGACTGCGTGATCGCAGCCCTTTACTTTCACTTCCCGCCGCCCTCATATCAGCATAGCCGGTAGCCTGATAACGTGGGATGCTGCATCGTACTAAGATTTTAAATGAGTGACCACGATAGTAGTCTTAAGTATTTTGGCGACATCGCCCAACCCTATTTTAGCGCTTGTGAAGCCTCGGGACACGAGGGGAGGTGAGGAGGTCAGAGGTCACAGAGAAAGCAGACCCTAGCAACTCCGAGTCACCTGACAACCTGCCACCATAGCAGCCTGCGCAGCACATGGTCTGGTCATCAGTCATCGGGGTGGCCAGATCAAGAGGAGCACACCAAGAGGAGCATACCAACACACACCCCTGCACTGGGTGGAGCATACCAACACACACCCCTGCACTGGGTGGAGCATACCAACACACCCCTGCACTGGGTGGAGCATACCAACACACACCCCTGCACTGGGTGAAGCATACCAACACACACCCCTGCAGTCCTGCATAGGTTTCAATGTATAGAACACAGGGAAACTCCAGGATGTAATGTTATTGGGCTACCTGCTGTGACATCACTGTTTCTTGGCAGAGAGCAAAGGTGAACAGACACATCTGTGCGTGAGAAGAATTAATTGAAAATGTCTATTTTTAATGAGAAATCAAATAAAAACATGTCAATGAAAACATAGTTCACCACAAGTTTCTTTACTTAATGTAAGTAAGTAAGCCTGAAGACCTAAATGCAATCCAAAAACAAGAGCATGAGCTGAAACTACAGGACCACCACGCGACAGGACCACCACGCTCCCCTGTGAGACACCAGGCAACTTAAAAACTTATCAAGCCTCAAAGGCTTCATCTTCACCAATAAACTGAAAAACAACAAATGAACAGTCATTTGGTCTAGGCAGCAGTCTGTTCCTGAGGCTTGTCTTCTGATTGGCTGACCGAGGTGTCCGTCTTTTTCTGTTTGCCATCTGATTGGTCCTGGGTGTCTCCACCCTCCTGCTTGATTGGTTCTGCTGACTCGGAGTGTCCATCAGAGCTGCCTTGCTCTTCATCCTGGTCTGTGTGCTTAGGGGGTGAGTCTTCATCACTGTCTGGCTCCTCCCCTTCGACAGGAACCGCCCCCTTCCGTTGGGGGAGGACTGTAAAGAAGGCCTCTCGCCAGTCCCTCTTCTCCAGGTACGCCAGCATGATCTCAAATACTACAAACACACACACACACACACACACACCATGTAAAAAACTGCACAGACATGCATGATACACTCACTCAACCTTTGTTTATGTTTGTTTATCTCTCTCATTATGAAAATACATCAAATATATACAATATACAAAATATATGTAATTTATAAACAATCAGAAATATTGTTCTAAAAGTTTCAAAGTTGAAAATGTGTGTGTGTGTGTGAGAGAGTGTGTGTGTGCGTGCGTGTGTGCGTGTGTCTCACCATGGTTGACAGCGAGTACTTTGCGACTGTTCATCTTGACAAAGTCCCCCAATGGGAGCTGAGCGTGGTCAATTCCAAGCTCCTGAGCACGCTCAAATGTGATTCCCTGCAACACACACACACTTGCATGAAATGCCTATTCTCAGAATGATTCTTAAATGGTTCAAATCTGCCGTCTCATACTATTCGGTTGTCCGACGTCACGGGTCCAACAGCTTTTTTGTCAAAACACATTTACCAGCGCAGCCAGCCGGTTTTCGCAACTTGTAAACCCTGTCACCATCACCTCCGTTTCAGTGAGAGTTTTCGCAACTTGTAAACCCGGTCACCATCACCTCTGTTTCAGTGAGAGTGAAACAAAATGGCTTAACTTTAATAGAGTAATTACTGTAGCTGTGGAGCCAGATGATATAATCTAGGGTAACATGCAGGATTCCGCGGGAAATAGGATGAGGCAACAATTGAGTAGTAGAATGAGCATTTTCTGAAACGCTGCTCTGAATAGAGGAAAAAAATGCTTATTTTACTGTCTATGGAGAAAACAGGAGTGGCTCTGAAGGCTTATTTTACTGTCTATGGAGAAAACAGGAGTGGCTCTGAATAGAGGAAAAAAATGCTTATTTTACTGTCTATGGAGAAAACAGGAGTGGCTCTGAAGGCTTATTTTACTGTCTATGGAGAAAACAGGAGTGGCTCTGAAGGCTTATTTTACTGTCTATGGAGAAAAACAGGAGTGGCTCTGAATGAAAAAAATGCTTATTTTACTGTCTATGGAGAAAACAGGAGTGGCTCTGAAGGCTTATTTTACTGTCTATGGAGAAAACAGGAGTGGCTCTGAATAGGGAAAAAATGCTTATTTTACTGTCTATGGAGAAAACAGGAGTGGCTCTGAAGGCTTATTTTACTGTCTATGGAGAAAACAGGAGTGGCTCTGAAGGCTTATTTTACTGTCTATGGAGAAAACAGGAGTGGCTCTGAAGGCTTATTTTACTGTCTATGGAGAAAACAGGTTGTGGCTCTGAAGTTTATTTTACTGTCTATGGAGAAAACAGGAGTGGCTCTTTAGGCTTATTTTACTGTCTATGGAGAAAAACAGGAGTGGCTCTGAAGGCTTATTTTACTGTCTATGGAGAAAACAGGAGTGGCTCTGAAGGCTTATTTTACTGTCTATGGAGAAAAACAGGAGTGGCTCTGAAGGCTTATTTTACTGTCTATGGAGAAAAGAGGAGTGGCTCTTATCTCTTATTTTGGTGTCTATGGAGAAAACAGGAGTGGCTCTGAAGGCTTATTTATATATCTCTGGTTGTGGTAGTCTCTGTTTATCTCTGGTTGTGGTAGTCTTAGACCTTCTGCTGTTTATCTCTGGTTGTGGTAGTCTCTGTTTATCTCTGGTTGTGGTAGTCTTAGACCTTCTGCTGTTTATCTCTGGTTGTGGTAGTCTCTGTTTATCTCTGGTTGTGGTAGTCTTAGACCTTCTGCTGTTTATCTCTGGTTGTGGTAGTCTCTGTTTATCTCTGGTTGTGGTAGTCTTAGACCTTCTGCTGTTTATCTCTGGTTGTGGTAGTCTCTGTTTATCTCTGGTTGTGGTAGTCTTAGACCTTCTGCTGTTTATCTCTGGTTGTGGTAGTCTCTGTTTATCTCTGGTTGTGGTAGTCTTAGACCTTCTGCTGTTTATCTCTGGTTGTGGTAGTCTCTGTTTATCTCTGGTTGTGGTAGTCTTAGACCTTCTGCTGTTTATCTCTGGTTGTGGTAGTCTCTGTTTATCTCTGGTTGTGGTAGTCTTAGACCTTCTGCTGTTTATCTCTGGTTGTGGTAGTCTCTGTTTATCTCTGGTTGTGGTAGTCTTAGACCTTCTGCTGTTTATCTCTGGTTGTGGTAGTCTCTGTTTATCTCTGGTTGTGGTAGTCTTAGACCTTCTGCTGTTTATCTCTGGTTGTGGTAGTCTTAGACCTTCTGCTGTTTATCTCTGGTTGTGGTAGTCTTAGACCTTCTACTTTTTATCTCTGGTTGTGGTAGTCTTAGACCTTCTGCTGTTTATCTCTGGTTGTGGTAGTCTCTGTTTATCTCTGGTTGTGGTAGTCTTAGACCTTCTGCTGTTTATCTCTGGTTGTGGTAGTCTTAGACCTTCTACTTTTTATCTCTGGTTGTGGTAGTCTTAGACCTTCTGCTTTTTATCTCTGGTTGTAGTAGTCTTAGACCTTCTACTTTTTATCTCTGGTTGTGGTAGTCTTAGACCTTTTGCATTTTATCTCTGGTTGTGGTAGTCTCTGTTTATCTCTGGTTGTGGTAGTCTTAAACCTTCTGCTGGCTGTATGTGCCGTTGTGTTAGTGTCTGACGCTTATCTGGTTATATCTAGGTGTGCTGACCTGGTTGTGCTTAGCATGGTTAAGGTTGTGTGTGTGACGTGAGTGTGTGAGTGTGTGTGTGAGTGTATGCGTGTGTGTGTGTGCGTGCATGTGTGTGTGTGTGCGCACAAGTGTGTGCGTGTGTGTGGTGCGCGTGTGTGCGTGTGCATGTGTGTGTGTGTGCGCGCAAGTGTGTGCGTGTGTGTGGTGTGTGTGTGTGTGTGTGTCTCTGACCTTGTGATGGTTGTGATCCACGAGGCCTCCGATGACGTAAGCTTTAGACTCGTCCAGCTCCTTGAGCACGTTGGACGAGTCCGAGGTCAGGTAGACCAGGTCTTCCTTACGCATCACTTCCTGGAAGTGCTCGAGCTTCACACTGATGTCCTGGGAGGGGGCATATATGTCATCTTCTCCTCTAGCCAACACCTACTCTGCAAAAACTGCTAATCTCATCAAATCTCACCAAGTTTTATTAATCTTACATCAAGATCAAGAAATCTAGTTGGTATTCTTTTCAGTATAGACACTTACCTAGCGCTTTCTCATACACTTTCTCATCATCAAATTATTTGGCTTAATCTAAAGAGTTTGACTTATTTTAAGATGAAAACAAGCAAATTTGCCTGCCAGTGTATTTTAAGCAAATTTGTCTTGATAAGACTCCTTAAAATAAGTCTTCTTAAATTAAGTCCAAATGATCTTTCGAGAGAGCGCTTCACACTAAAAACAATACCAAATTGATTTTCGGTCTTAAAGGTCCAGTATGTAGGAAATAATGGAAAATAAACTGTAACCATTCAGAAAATGATCACCATATGTTGTCAGAGAGTAAGGAAATACGATGAATTGACGTAATGGCTTATTTGACAACATTACTCTAACCCGTAAAACCCATGAAAAAAATGAGTAACGGGGCGGAATCTCTTGGAATTTTCATTTATGTTTTGAACGATTCATTCTAGAATAGCGTATTAATAATGGGCTAGCACGTCCTATTTGGGTTGTCAAATTAGCAAAGGCCAACTGTCAACAGCTGTCAGTTGTAGTCATGAACGCCTACGAGAGGCAGGCAAATTTACAAAATTAAAACAAGAAACAAATTAAGTGGACATCGGAGGAGCTTCCTGATATGGTGACGTCTTCGTCAAACGAAGAATATCAAGTCTGACGCAGAGCTGGCCATATTTCTCCACAACAGGTAGCCTATGCTAAACTTCATCTGCATCGCTAACTTCAGCTACATATGTTACGTTGGTTAGAGAGGTATTTTTTGTTTTCACTGTTTCCGTAATGTGTAGCTGGGTCATGGTTGGAGAAACATTAAAGCAGCTGCAGGTCAACTAACGTTAGCTAAGTCTTCATTACATCTGGCAACCCAGAAGAGGCTCGCGTCTGGTAGTCTTGAGAACTCACCAGTGTTTTGATTTTGGCCTACAGAACGTTCGGTAACAATCCTACAAATCGCACCTTTAATATAAGATTAATAACATTTGGTTAGATTTATTTATTGCAGTGTACACTTAATCCGCCTCTGTCCGTGACACACAACCGTGGTGTCCATGGTTACGCATCGCCCCCGAGGGGCCGGGTATCGCACCGCAGCTGTAAGTGTCACAGTGAAGCGTAACCATGGACACCACGGTTGTGTGTCACGGACAGAGGCGGTGCCAAACGGCATCAATGCTGCCCATTAATTAACACATTATGACATCACAGAGCGGATAATGCTCCGGAACGTGTGAAGTGGAGAAAAACACCTGGCGACGCAAAAACACTCGGAACAGGGCCATCAGATCCGGTTCCACCGGGCCATCAGATCCGGACCCAGAGGGATTACTACAAGTACTGAGCAGGTCGAGCTTAACGAGGGAAAGCCCAGGGTGCTTTACAAGGGAAAGCCCAGGGTGACATTGAGAAGGTCAAACCCCTGACCACATGAAACGCTCAGCACTGCCACTGACACACTACACGGCCCACAACGCGCTCATTATCAATCACCTGCACAACATGCTACAGCTGCTGCAGAAGGGCTACACTGTTATGTGGCTACTGGTCTACACGAGGCCCTGTCCACATTAAGCTGCTGGTCTACACGAGGCCCTGTCCACATTAAGCTACTGGTATACACGAGGCCCTGTCCACATTAAGCTGCTGGTCTACACGAGGCCCTGTCCACATTAAGCTGCTGGTCTGTTAAGCTGCTGGTCTACACGAGGCCCTGTCCACATTAAGCCGCGTAAATAACAATTATTATTACTCTATTTCGCCCTGCCGTCCACATTAAACAGCGTATTCCCACACCGAAAACAATACTTTCTGAAAGCAATCTAATGTGAAACTGGCGTAGTAATGTGTACACAGGGTGAAGAGAGATTCAGAGACGCTGACGAGCAGTTACCATGCCACTGATGAGCAGTACAGTTACCATGCCACTGATGAGCAGTAGTTACCATGCCACTGATGAGCAGTACAGTTACCATGCCACTGATGAAAGTGAAATCACCAACAACAAAATGGCATTTCAGTGTTCTAGTGTGGATGCAAAACTTTTGAAAAACTTTACATAAGCGACAATGTAGACAGAGATCGTTTTCACTTCAACTATGCATATTTCTACTGAGCCATTGCTCATGGGCCAAAATAGACATGATGCTGATAAGAAGTAATCAGGGCCTGTATTCAAAAAGAATTTTAAGTAGCTCCTAACTGGCGAATTTAGGAGAAACTCCTAAAAATAATGGCCGTGTCACTCTTAAGTTTAGGACTCCTAATATTTTTGACTAAGAGTAATTCACAAAGCATTTTAGCCCTAAAAGTAGCACCTAAGTCTGGGACAGCTTAAAAGAAGTCGAGAGGACTCCTTACTCACTAAGACCTATTCACAAACCGATTTTGTGGCATTTCACGTTGCGATGTTTTGAAATGCGTATGCGGCTACAGGAGCTTCCAATCGCGAGGGAACAATTGTGCATTGTAGGCATAACTAAGGGATGCAATAACGCCACACACAACAACCAAAACTACTCATTGTCAACATGTAAACTAAATGTAACATTTCATTGTGAATCAAATTGAAATTTTCTTTGCAAACGTAGGCATATGGTGACGGATTCATTTAAAAATGTTGCAAAGATACTGCATCAATCCGTATGTTTCATTAGGCCACTAGGTCATTTGCTTTGCCTTCCTCTTTATTCATTTAGGCCTTTTTATTCAGTTCAGTTTATTCATCATCTTCCGTCCTTCACACTACTTGTGTAGCGCACATTCTCAGACCTGTCACTCATCATCATAGGGGAGGTGTTTGGAATCATTCCCGCGTTACAATCATCAGCCAATCAAGGTGGTCACTTCAGTCAAGCTCGTGCATGAGTAATGACGTCATCCATAGCAACGAAGACTCACTCTAAGTTTAGGAGTTGTCATTTTTCCTTACTAAGAGTAGGTCTGAAAGGCTTTGTGAATAACTTTTAAGAGAAAACTCCTAGCTAAAATCGTTTAATGCGATTTAGGAGTACTCCTAGTGGTAAGAAGAAATGCTTTGTGAATACGGGCCCAGAACACTAATGCACCCTATGTTGTCCATGTACTACTAACCGTTTCAAAGTGCTAGAGTGTGCTCGGAGCAACAGTTTAAGAGTACATCCCGGGTATGAGCTTCTCAGTTGTAAGAAGATGTCACGGTTGTGTTGGGGGTCAGTTCAGTAAGGCCATCATGTGACGATGGGGTCATGCCTATATGTCTATATGTTTTAGTGTATAGGGGTCATGTCTATATGCCTATATGTTTTAGTGTATAGTGTATAGGGGTCATGTCTATATGTTTTAGTGTATAGGGGTCATGCTTATATGTTTTAGTGTATAGGGGTCATGCCTATATGTCTATATGTTTTAGTGTATAGGGGTCATGCCTATATGTTTTAGTGTATAGGGGTCACGCCTATGTGTCGGTCTCGTACCTTCCAGTTGACCCAGCCTATATGTTTTAGTGTATAGGGGTCATGCCTATGTGTCGGTCTCGTACCTTCCAGTTGACCCAGCCTATATGTTTTAGTGTATAGGGGTCATGCCTATGTGTCGGTCTCGTACCTTCCAGTTGACCCAGCCTATATGTTTTAGTGTATAGGGGTCATGCCTATGTGTCGGTCTCGTACCTTCCAGTTGACCCAGCCGCTATCCCGCTCGTCCATATTCTGCTTCAGCTGTCCTCCGAGACTGGTCAGGTAGAACTGTAAACACACACACACACAGGTAGAACTGTAAACACACACACAAGGTAGAACTGTAAACACACACAGGTAGAACTGTAAACACACACACACAGGTAGAACTGTAAACACACACACACACCGGTAGAACTGTAAGCACACACACACACACACACACACACACACACACAGGTAGAACTGTAAACACACACACACAGGTAGAACTGTAAATACACACACAGGTAGAACTATAAACACACACACACAGAAACAGGTAGAACTGTAATCACACACACAGGTCCATGACGGCTCCCTCTCACACCTGGATGGCGCAGATGTGTACGGAATACAATATTAAATTTACTTTATTAAAGGAATACGCCACCCTTTATTAAACTTACTTCATAGGCCCCCCAGGATCTGTGTGTGTGACCTTGCATTTTTGTCCTACCATCGCAAATCATCCTCAAATTTGATCAATCATCATATAGTTCCCTGAGAAATGTCACCAACTAAATATCACCATCTGGTGGAGTGCAGCAGAGTGAATAGTCTTTATTATTAGTTTTGAGCAGAGTGAATAGTCTTTATTAGTTTTGAGCAGAGTGAATAGTCTTAATTGGTTTGAGCAGAGTGAATAGTCTTTAGTATTAGTTTTGAGCAAAGTGAATAGTCTTTATTATTAGCTTTGAGCAAAGGGAATAATCTTTGAGCAGAGTGAATAGTCTTTGAGCAGAGTGAATCGTCTTTATTATTAGTTTTGAGCAGAGTGAATAGTCTTAATTATTAGCTTTGAGCAAAGGGATTAGTCTTTGAGCAGAGTGAATAGTTTTTGAGCAGAGTAAATAGTCTTTATTATTAGTTTGATCAGAGTGAATAGTCTTTTAGCAGAGTGAATAGTCTTTAATATTAGTTTTGAGCAGAGTGAATAGTCTTTATTATTAGTTTTGAGCAGAGTCGCAGTCAGCAGCACAATGCTTTCTATCCTGTTTGGAAGACGCAGCAGCCCTAGTTCAATAGAAATCATGGAGCGCTACGGCCACCACACCACCTGTCTGTACTGTGTACATCACACCACCTGTCCTGTGCACATCACACCACCTGTACTGTGCACATCACACCACCTGTACTGTGTACATCACACCACCTGTCCTGTGCACATCACACCACCTGTACTGTGCACATCACACCACCTGTCTGTACTGTGTACATCACACCACCTGTCTGTACTGTGCACATCACACCACCTGTCTGTACTGTGCACATCACACCACCTGTACTGTGCACATCACACCACCTGTCTGTGCACATCACACCACCTGTATATAATTTACTGTGTACATCACACCACCTGTACTGTGCACATCACACCACCTGTACTGTGTACATCACATCACCTGTACTGTGCACATCACACCACCTGTACTGTGCACATCACACCACCTGTACTGTGTACATCACATCACCTGTACTGTGCATTATCCCACCCACCTGTCTGTACTGTGCTGTGTACATCACACCCCACCTGTACTTACTGTGCACATCCACATCACCTGTACTGTGCACATCACACCACCTGTACTGTGTACATCCCATCACCTGTACTGTGCACATCACACCACCTGTCTGTACTGTGTACATCACACCACCTGTACTGTGCACATCACACCACCTGTATATAATGTACTGTGCACATCACACCACCTGTATATAATGTACTGTGTACATCACACCACCTGTACTGTGTACATCACATCACCTGTACTGTGCACATCACACCACCTGTCTGTACTGTGTACATCACACCACCTGTACTGTGCACATCACACCACCTGTATATACAGTGATGGCCAAAAGTGTTGGCACCCATGCTAAAGTTGACTGAAAAGAGGAATATAAAATCATCTTTTGGAAATTGATCTTAATGCCTTAAGTGAAAATGAGGAAATATCTAAACTTTAAGGACACCGATTTTTCTTAGTGAATGAATAGTGATCATAAATAAATAAATAAATGTTCTTCCTTAAAATAATATATTCCCCTCTATGTTAAATAAGAGACAGGCAGACTTTATTTTAAAGGCCAGTTATTTCATGGATCTAGAATACTTGCATCCTGATAAAGTTAGCTTGGCCTTTGGAATTAAAATAGCCCCACATCATCACATACCCTTCACCATACCTAGAGATTGGCATGGGTGTTATTTCAGTTAGCCTATTAGCTGGTTTGATTTGCATTGAGCTCAATGAGCATCACACCACCTGTACTGTGTACATCACACCACCTGTACTGTGTACATCACACCACCTGTCTGTACTGTGTACATCACACCACCTGTACTGTGTACATCACACCACCTGTACTGTGCACATCACACCACCTGTATATAATGTACTGTGTACATCACACCACCTGTACTGTGTACATCACACCACCTGTACTGTGCACATCACACCACCTGTATATAATGTACTGTGTATATCACACCACCTGTACTGTGCACATCACACCACCTGTACTGTGCACATCACACCACCTGTACTGTGCACATCACACCACCTGTACTGTGTACATCACACCACCTGTACTGTGCACATCACACCACCTGTACTGTGCACATCACACCACCTGTACTGTGTACATCACACCACCTGTCTATACTGTACTGTGCACATCACACCACTTGCACTGTGTATATCACACCACCTGTACTGTGTACATCACACCACCTGTACTGTGCACATCACACCACCTGTACTGTGCACATCACACCACCTGTACTGTGCACATCACACTACCTGTCTGTACTGTGTACATCACACCACCTGTACTGTGCACATCACACCACCTGTCTGTACTGTGTACATCACACCACCTGTACTGTGCACATCACACCACCTGTCTGTACTGTGTACATCACACCACCTGTACTGTGCACCACCTGTACTGTGTACATCACACCACCTGTACTGTGTACATCACACCACCTGTACTGTGCACATCACACCACCTGTCTATACTGTACTGTGCACATCACACCACCTGTGTATATCACACCACCTGTACTGTGTACATCACACCACCTGTACTGTGTACATCACACCACCTGTACTGTGTATATCACACCACCTGTCTGTACTGTGCACATCACACCACCTACTGTGCACATCACACCACCACACTTTTCTGCTTTTTTGCACTTCTGGTTAGACGCAAACTGCATTTCATTGTCTCTGTACTTGTACTCTGAACAATGACAAAGGAGAATCTAATCTAATCTAATCTAATCCAAGCGCTGTACAAAACAAACGTTTGAATAGGCCTGACTCATGATGATGTCATCACCTCAGTGGCTCATGATGATGATGTCAGAGCTCACCTGGACGGGGCGCGCCGCGCGTCTGTTCTCAGCATAACACCTCTGAATCTGCTTGTGGAGTTTCCTGACGTCCTGCAACACGCAAACACAAACAAGTGTGTTCATGTGTGTATGAGGTGTGCACAGCATGTATGTGTGTGTGTGGTGTGTACTGCATGTAGGTGTGTGTGTGGTGGGTGATATGGACAAAAAATAATATTTCAATATTTTTTGTGATTTTGACGATAACGATAATTAGTCGATATCCTTTAAAAGAAATGTGCAAAGTCTGAGTTACTTTACAGCTCATCATTTATGAATAGCATCAATACAATACTAACCAATAACCTAACCTGTGACTTTTTAACCAAATCAACCAATGCATTTTCACTCTATGACACATTTCCAATTCTGCCCCCACTTGTGTGTGTGGCAATGACATGGTCTAGCCAGCTACATTAGAGAAGATGAATAGGCCTGACAGTTTCCCAAGAGAATGTCTGAAGCTTAAGTTCCCTTC
>NC_063212.1:26405161-26427661 GCF_017589495.1 Alosa alosa | reverse complement strand
CATCCATCCCAGACACTGTCCCTGTCTCTCTCTCTCCTCTCTCTCTCTTTTTCTCTCTTTCTCTCTATCTCTCTCTCTACACACACACACTTTCTTTCACTCTCTCTCTCTCTGTCTACACACACAAACACATAGACAGGTTAAAGGTCTAATATCTCACTGACGTTGAGCCAGTGTGAGATTCCAGGGCAGCTTGTGTATTTATTTTCCTTGAGGCATGAGTGTGTTTGTGTGCGTGTTTGTGTGTGTGTGTGTGCCTGTGTGTGTGTGCGCGTGTGTGGAGTGGCTTGCCCCTGCCCAGCTGTATAGCGCCCCCTCTGGTTATGGCCAGCGTGGCAGTTTCCACCAGGCCTTTCAGCTGAAGATGGCCTGGACTGGATTTAAAGGAGAGAAGTGTCACTTAACAAGCCTCTGGAAAGTCACATACATCCCTTTAATGGAATTTCATAGCCACGGATCAGGCCTGTTCCTCTGTGGTCTTTAATTTAAATTATACTTCTCGAAGGGTAGAGGGCGGCACATCAAAGTCCCCTTATGTATTTTTTATGTGTATGACCTCTTATAAACAGACCCCCATTAGAAATACTGTATGCCATTTGTTACAAAAATACCAACAGAATTTATATAAATAATTCAAGTTCCAGAATCTATTTGAATGATTCCAATGCCTTGTAATATTACTATGATTGTACTTTCGGTCCGAGGGGTCACGCTTTTGATTGACTGAACAAATGCTGAAATATTTCCGCTTGCACAGTGATGTGCATCAAGAGAGCGCCTCAAGGGTTTAAAAACCCTCAACACCTCAAAGTCATCAGGACACATCTCCAAGTGCTACATAAAACTTTTATTTTTATTTTTATTTTATTGTATTTTAATGAACATAATTGACACGCTCGAACTCTGTCACCACCAGAAATCCTATACATGTATAGGATGCTGGTCGCTGGCGCGTGTTGGTGCAGGGAAACTCCCTGGCCGGAGAGGGGAGTGGCTGAGACAGGTTCACGAGCAGGCCCAGCATAGCGGCTTTATTTACACTTTAATGGGGTTGGATCCCTGAGGTCCGGTGGGCTGGTCCGGTGCCAGCCTGCGCCCACAGGGACATGGCCTACAGACAGGGGAGCAGGATGCTGATTGGTTGCCAGGCTCAGTGACAGCGTTGTTGTTGTGCAGCACAGCGCCAACTGCTGGTCAAGTGAGGACGTGCAGCGCCGAGTGGGGGTGGCACATCGCTTCACAAGAGACAGTTATAATGTCAGAGGAATGCAGCTCATTTGGTCTGATGTGATCTGGTTGTGAGAGGGATGTGTGTTATAATGTCATGTAGTTTATTTTCAGTCAAGCTGGTAACTCATGGAAACATTGCCTGACATTTACGCAGTCTGACATTCAGCGCACACCTAGTTAAATGCTAAGGTGTTCAATGTTTGTTTGTACACATTCGTGTTCTGAGTTTAGGTTCTGTAGTAGGTTTGTTTGTACACATTAGTTTTCAGTGTTCAGATTTTAATTGTTGTAGTAATGTTAGCTTAGTATTTGTACACTAAGGTGTTTAATGTTTGTTTTATGTTTGTAGTACACTAAGGCAGTCAATGTTAGTTTAATGGTTGTAATAATATTAGTATATAAGGTTTGTTCACTTGCCACATCGTTTGTTCACTGATAGTATTATAATGCATTAAGGTGTTTAATGTTAGTTGGATGAGTGGAATGGCCTGTATGAATAGCCTTTATAAGTATAACCTATACTAGGTTACATTACTATATTAGGCTTGACCACGACAGACATTATGAGCGGAAAACGAGTTAGTTAGAGAACTGACGAGTGAGCGCTCGGATTGATTAGCATGGCTGCTCCCTTGAGAGAGGTTATCTGAAACAGTATCGGGCAGCTGGAAATGAATAGACTTCTCCACATGTCTTCCAGATGACACAGGTTGCTGTTCCGTGACAAAGCTTGAGTTCTCTTGGTCTCATGCTGGAGATGGGTGGCATTAGAACACACACACACACACAAGCTTGAGTTATCTAGGTCTCATGCAGGAGATGGGTGGCATTAGAATGAAGTGGAAAGACTTGCGTCGGGTTGTATTTTTGCTGTGTGACCTGTCTCTCTTGCTTCTTCTGTGGGCAAAGTATGCTCATTGGTAAGCACACATGCATGCAAAGATAGACACAGACACACACAAACACAACACACAGACAGACACACATGCACACACAGACACACACACACACACACACACACACACAGACAGACACACACTTGAACGCTTTGGGAAACCTTAGCAGCAGTCACAGCACCTATCCAGCCCTAGGAGGTTGTGTGTGTGTGTAGGAACCTGTCCAGCCCTAGGAGGTTGTGTGTGTGTGTGTGTGTAGGAACCTGTCCAGCCCTAGGAGGTTGTGTGTGTGTGTGTGAACCTGTCCAGCCCTAGGAGGTTGTGTGTCCTGTGTCCGTGTTGTCTCTGTGCTTTGCTGCATGGTTGTGTGTGTGTGTTGTCTCTGTGCTTTGCTGCATGGTTGTGTATGTGTGTGTGTGTTGTCTCTGTGCTTTGCTGCATGGTTGTGTGTGTGTTTGTGTTTGTTGTCTCTGTGCTTTGCTGCATGGTTTTTGTTTTTTAAAGTATATTTTTTGGGCTTTTTGCCTTTATTCCGACAGGATAGTGAATATAAGAGGTGAGTGGGAGAGAGAGAGAGAGATGGGGTGGGATCGGGACATGACCACAGGTCGGATTTGAACCTGGGTCCCCGTAGGCACTTGGACCTGTACATGGTACGGGCGCTGTAACCTGTTGCGCCACAGAGCCCCCCCACTTTGCTGCATGGTTGTGTTGTCCCTGTGCTTTACTGCATGGTTGTGTAATAGGGTTTTAGTTTTCACATTATCACCGAGACTCTAGACATTAACATGAGTTACAGCCATGAGACTCTAGACATTAACATGAGAGTTCCAGCTCTGAGACTCTAGACATTAACGTGAGAGGTCCAACTCTGAGACTCTAGACATTAATGTGAGAGTTCCAACCCTGTTCTTGCGCTTGGCCACATGGCTGCTCACACCTCTCCTCTCCTCTTCTCATCCCTCTCTCCTCTCCTCTCTTCATCCCTCCTTCATCCACTACGGAGCCCTGACTGAGAACCAGGAGGGCGGCCGGCCGAGACAGCCACGGCGGAAATACTTAAGAGAGCTAGCGCGAGCAACAAGGTTTAAAAATAAAACACTTAGCTCTCCATCAGGCAGCAGGGTCATGTTGGCAAACACACACACACACACACGCACACGCTGGGGGGTTATGGAGGGTGGGCGCCATGTGAGCAAGCAGACGCTTCACCAAATGCCCCTCTGGGGAGACGGGCAGGACGCTTCACCAAATGCCCATGATGCATGGCCAACACCTCCACTTTTCACATTAAAAACCCCATCAACAGTGAAATCAAACATTTAAGAACAAGGTGAAATGTTCACTAGCAGAGATTAATGTCTTTCTGATTAATGAATAATACATAAAACTAGGGATTAGGACTAGGCCTGTCCTAATCCTACCATCAATAGTGACCTATTTCTTGAGTGAACTAATACACATGAAAGTATAACTTTTTTGTATGAAGCTATTTTAAGCAGTTGTAAAGTCATGCTATTGCTATTTTATTTGTTCTTGAACAGAGTGTGTGTGTGTGTGAGATATGTATTCTTGAACAAAGACAGAGAGTCGTCATGTCTGCAAAAAGGTGCGTTTATTCAACAGCATTCACAATGGCATCACACACTCACTCATTCACCTCAAACAAACATGGCTCTCTCCCTCACACATGACATTCCCAGCATTCAAAGCACTTCTCTCCCTCAAACGTGACATCTCCAGCATTCAGAGCACTTCTCTTCCTGGTTCCCTCTCTATATTAGCCCCGCCAGTGCCAGCTCTCAAAAGCAGACGCAGCCCACACGTGAGCCTGAGACATGCCCTTACTGAAGCAGACACGTGAGCCTGAGACATGCCCTTACTGAAGCAGACTCGTGAGCCTGAGACATGCCCTTACTGAAGCAGACGCGTGAGCCTGAGACATGCCCTTACTGAAGCAGACACGTGAGCGTGAGCCTGAGACATGCCCTTACTGAAGCAGACTGCAGGCGTGAGCCTGAGACATGCCCTTACTGAAGCAGACGCGTGAGCCTGAGACATGCCCTTACTGAAGCAGACTGCAGGCGTGAGCCTGAGACATGCCCTTACTGAAGCAGACGCGTGAGCCTGAGACATGCCCTTACTGAAGCAGACGCGTGAGCCTGAGACATGCCCTTACTGAAGCAGACTGCAGGCGTGAGCCTGAGACATGCCCTTACTGAAGCAGACTTGTGAGCCTGAGACATGCCCTTACTGAAGCAGACACGTGAGCGTGAGCCTGAGACATGCCCTTACTGACGCCGGATGGAACCAGGAGGAAGCAGGGACTGCCTAAACCCAACATGGCCGGATGGAGCCAGGAGGAAGCAGGGACTGCCTAAACCCAACATGGCCGGATGGAACCAGGAGGAAGCAGGGACTGCCTAAACCCAACATGGCCGCCTAGTGCCTTTTTCCCACTTTCCCCAGTCCTGCCTCGGCCTCTTCTGTCCTTCCTTCTCACGTTCTGTTACCCTTCATGACAACGTAACCGAGTCCTTCTGATCGCTCTCTCTCTGAACCAGTCCTCCTCTCCAGTCGAGGAAGAGGCTCCTTTTTACACACGTTTTTCACAGAAAAGTTATCCACCCCCCAGATCGGACCCCCAAAAGAACACAGACTCCAGCATAATCACATCATTATTCATATTATGGTTATTATCAGTTTTCCACTGAAATCATCTGTGCCTGTGAATCTGAATAGAAAACAAATCTCCTTTAGAAATGGAGTTGAACATCCCCAGAAAGCCAGACTGTGGATGAACCAGAGGATACTGTGAGTAGCATGTTCATGCACGTAACAAACTCAGCTTATGCTGACCATTTCCACATTTATCTCACTTTTGTACAGTTATATCTCTTATAACTATATAAAATATATATTATTCATTCAAATTCGTATTATATATTAACTTAATTTGAACTAATTATCATTTCATTTAATAATTTCATCTGACTAAATGATGACATTTTAAAGAATGCACATTTTTCCAGGAACCAGGGGATAGAACTGCATGTACTGTACATTCAGAAATGCAATTATTTAATCATGTCATGAGTGGTATGAAATAAAATAAAATAAATAAAAATGTAACTGAAGTAATAATTATTGTGAAACCACACGTTTGCATACTGATCACACGTTTGCATACTGATCATTAGCTGCTGGGCACTAAGATAATAGCTGTATAGATGCAGATATACCAGATTTACCAGAACCAAAGGTCTGTGTGTGTGTGTGTGTGTGTGTGAGAGAGTGTGTATGTGTATGTGTATGTATGTTTGTGTGTTTAGGAGTGTTTGTGAAAGTGAGTGTGTGCATGTGTGTGTGTGTGTGCGTGTGTCTGTGGTCAATTCTGCCCAAACAGCCATATCAGCAGAATGCAAACAAACAGAACAACAAACAACAACAAAAATCTAATTTTCAAACAAACTGAAAAAAAAAAGAAATAAAACATTAAGAGGGTGAGACAGACTGTCCAGCAGCTCCGCCCACCACAACAGCAGTTATAAAAAACAGCAGTACACACACTAGGGTGGCATGAGACTTCAGTTACAGAACAGAAAACCCAAACCGATCTGAAGCACTTAAACTGGGCATGCTACCGGGGACTCGTGTCAGCAGGATGAAGATTCATATCAGAGCACATTAAATTAGCTCTCCATTCACCGTCCCCATGCCACTCCATGGCCCTGTCGTTTAGGAGCAGTTCTCTCTCTCTCTCTCTCTCTCTCTCTCTCTCTCTCTCTCTCGACGAGAACAGTTATAGTCTCATATTATTTAGGGATCAGAACAGTAGCCTTATCGTTTAGAACAGTTACAGTAGTCTCATATTGTTTAGGGGCAAGAACAGTAACCTCATCATTTAGAACAGTTACAGTAGTCTCATATTGTTTAGGGGCAAGAACAGTAACCTCATCATTTAGAACAGTTACAGTAGTCTCGTACTATTTAGGGATCAGAACAGTAGCCTTATCGTTTGAAAAATTGATTTGAAGCCGTTCTGACAAACCTGAGTTAGACAGCTAATTCCCCTGTCAGCCGCCTCTACCACTGACAAGGTGAAGAGTCCCTGGATGTCCTGGTAATATTGATGCAAAATACTGCACCAACACTGAGTGTTTGTTAACGCAGTACTAAGATAAAGCACTGATAATGATGAGCAGTACTAAGATAAAGCACTGATAATGATGAGCCTTGTTCCCTATGCATCCATCCCCTCCATGACCACCTCGTCCTGGCCGCTACTCAGGTCATCTGCCTGAGTAGGCCGGCCCCCTTCTCCAGACAGACAGCAGGGTCTCTCTACCCTACGGCGCAGGGCTGGGCACTATCTAGCCCACTCCGGTTCACTACATACAGCAGGGCTGTACTTACAGGACAAACCACATAAAGAACACAGCATGTTAAAGTGCCGTGTGCGTTCATCACACACAGGGACTATACTAGAGTGCTGTGCATAAGAAACTCATATAGAATTCAACTCATATAGAATCGGTGGCAATGTCTTTGGAGAGCAGGAGAACGTAGCATAGAGAACGAGACTCGGGGGAAAGGCAGCAGCAATCCAGGAGGACTTCTCTCATCCTACACAACTTTAACACTACAGCGCATCATGCAGTAGGATACACATACTAAGTCCTATGAGATATACTAATACTACATCCTGTGCAGGATGAATACCACATCCTATGTAAAACTAACACTACATCCTATTGTGAAAAACAAAACAAAGTGTCCAGCAAACTGAACCCTAGCAAAGTGCGTCACGACTATAACAGGGAGCATTGATGTCGATGAGACAATCTGTCCCTCAATGTGAGAGTCATCAGATAATCTGTCCAGCATCTGCAGTCAATGTGACAGTCATTAGCTAGACTCTAGCTAGGCTGCTATTCTTAGGCTACTGTTTTCATCAGGGTGCTCCATTAAAACCAGATGGAGTCTGTTAGCATGCCGCTAACCTGTTTTCATTGGGGCAGCAAATGGAGTCTGTTAGCATGAAGCTAACCTGTTTTCATTGGGGCAGCAAATGGAGTCTGTTAGCATGAAGCTAACCTGTTTTCATTGGGACACTAGGTGACACACGTGAGTTAAAAGGAGGCTGTTAGCTTAAGGCTAAGCTAATCTATTTCCACTGGGGCAGAGACACAAAGGAAGTTAGCAACTCAAGCACACACACTGCATGCCTGTAACATCCTCTGTGACCGACCATTTCAACGCCTGAAACAAAATGAACAACATGCCTCTGATCAACTCTGGTATAGTAAACAGTGGATGAGCAGCAACAACAACAAGGGGGAATTAAAATAAAATGTTCAAGGAAAAAATGTCATCCATAAGAGAGGGTTATATAATATCTTAGTGGCAGATAGAGAAGGGAACCAGAGAGAAAATATACAGTGATGATGAGTTAAGGGGGTTGCTGGGATACGCTGCTGATCATTGACCTCTGATGGGTGCAGATGAGATGGGGGGTTCCGCCACACCGGATAGGTCAAATAAACTGGATGAGATGGGGGGTTCCGCCACACCGGATAGGTCAAATAAAGTGGATGGGGATGGGGGGTTCCGCCACACCGGATAGGTCAAATAAACTGGATGATATGGGGGGTTCCGCCACACCGGATAGGCGGAATAAAGGATTGGGGGGGATTCTGTCACACCGGATAGGTCAAATAAACTGGATGAGATGGGGGGGTTCCGCCACACCGGATAGGTCAAATAAAGTGGATAGGGATGGGGGGTGGGCTGACAAGGGTTCTCCTGTGAGGAACACAAAGGACAAGAGATCAGAAAACACACCCTACACATGTCTGATGCTCCCTGCCCATATCGTATTTATTATACAGGAAAGTATCAAAAGTAACAAAGTTGCAGTTTAAAATGGGCCTGACTCAGTAAAAACCTGACTTCCAGCAGGTTCCTGTTCTGCAGCACATATAACAAGTAACAGGGACAGGGCACATCACAGGGACATAATACATATCACACACCACACACACACACACACACACACACACACACACACCACGCACACACTACACACCCCACACACACACACACCTCACATACACCTAGATCAGTAGCACAGTTCAGGAGAAGAAGATAGATAGATAGATAGATAGATAGATAGATAGATACTTTATTGATCCCCAGGGGAAATTCAAGGTCTCAGCAGCATACATACAACACAAACACATTTTTTAACAGCAGAAGAGTAATTAAAGTATATAATATAAAAACACAACTAAGCAGTAAGGACAGTAGAAGATAAAGAATATGCTAAATATACTATATATAAAGTATAAAGTGGATGGAGATGGGGGGGGGTCATGACTAAGCATGACTACAAGAGCACAGAAGAACATCAGAACATGCTCTAACACAACTACACAAAAACTGGAGAACTTCAGAACATGCTCTAACACGACTACACAAACACAAGAGAACTTCAGAACATGCTCTAACACGACTACACGAACACAAGACAGAACATGCTCTAACATGACTACAAACACTGGAAAACTTCAGGGGTTACTGGAGAACTTCAGGGGTCAGACCTATTCACAAACCTGTGGCAACCTGTGGCAACAGGTTCTTGACTGTTTCCGGTAACTACCTAAACTTCCAAACTTATCTATCTTAAATCTCCTTGTTACCATCTACTTTCTACGGATTTACTGGCTACCTATTATATCTCGTGAACAAACTGTTGCATAAACTGTTGTTGCTCGAGGCTTTGGATTATCGGATTCTATAACCTTGATCGCCAAACTTTTCTGTCAAACGTTAACGTGAAACGTTAAGCCAGCATCAAGGGCTGCAAATAATACCGGGCCAAGGAAACGCTATCTGGAAGAAGAAAGCATCAAATTCCTTCTAACGTCTCTCAAAACTAGTGACTCAATATAAAAGTGAGATTTTCTCAGATTACTTACCCGCTACCTGTGTTCGAGTTATCAAGGAACTGCACGATATCGCTGTTGCTAGCCAACTAGCAAACAAACGTTTAAAAGACAGTTGACACCGACGCCAGCCCTCGCCACGACCACGATGCCTCCCCTCAGCTGTGCACCAGGCTGCGACTCATCGTCCTTCTCAGCGGAAAAGATAGTGGAACTCGAAGCCAGAATAGCGACCCTCCATCAGATTGAGAAGGATGAACAGTTCCTCGACACCATTCTCTCCGTAAGTAACGTTACCTCTCTTACACACACTAATGCCAGATGCCCTGATTTCACTCTGTCCTCCAATACTTTAACCATGCCATGCACTAATGCAACTTCTGTCCCTGTTGCCTCTCCCCGGCCTCTGCTGAGAACCAAGCCTGCTCTGCTGGCCAGCTCCACTCCACACCAGCCTGAGCCATGGCGTGAAGCAAGCATCACAAGCACGGCAGACGGTCCGGACGGCACTCAGGCCCAGCCCAACCTATACGACTGGAAAATCGCTATGCCATTCTGACCGAGGATGAGGAGCCCCTCCTGCCCCGAGACAACCATCCTGGTCCCTCCTCAAAGTCGGCGCCCCCCCGACCCCCTCCTCCCCG
This sequence comes from Alosa alosa, assembly GCF_017589495.1. Taxonomy (NCBI): domain Eukaryota; kingdom Metazoa; phylum Chordata; class Actinopteri; order Clupeiformes; family Clupeidae; genus Alosa; species Alosa alosa. The sequence continues at coordinate 26,417,944 of NC_063212.1, read as the reverse complement.
GACCTCATCAATCTCCTCCCTGGTCATCGGCAGTTCCATGGTTAGAGACCTCTGCATTCCCCCATCATGTAGCGGTCCCTCCAAGGTCTACTGCTTCCCTGGTGCCAAGGTCCTTGACATCCAGCAGAAACTCCCAAGCATCCTGGCCTGCCACACCAAGGTCAACAACATCATCGTACACATGGGCACAAACGACATCAGAGATAAGCAGTCAGTAGCACTGCAGGAAAACTACAAAACTCTCATCACCACTCTGATGGGCACAGAAAAACGCTTTGTCATCTCTGGGCCTCTCCCTACCTACAGAAAAGGTGCTGAGAGATGGTCCAGACTGTTCGATCTCCACACCTGGCTCAAACGCTACTGCGCTTCCCTAAGCATCCCTTATGTCAACAACTGGGGCTTGTTCTGGGAGAGGCCCAGTATGCTGAAGCGTGATGGTCTCCACCCAAACCAACATGGAGCCAGGCTACTCTCTGACAACATAGCGTCCACACTGAGGTATTGACATTCTGTAGAAAATATTACAGATTCACGCCCCCCAGGTATTGATTCGAATGGCATTATACATGTGGATGGGTCTGAGAATGTTTTCTGCAGGGTAACATACAATACTACTACCATAGATCAAGCTGCTTCATGCAATAGCATGACTTATGCTTATAGTTCTATTCCAACGTTGATTTCTACTTTTCCAACGCTGATTTTATTAGTGAAAAAAATTGGATTTTCTGTTTCTTGTTGAAACCTGGCTGACTTCAGACAGCGAAGCTGTTCTTGTTGAAACTTGTCCCCCAAATTATAATTTCTTCCACTCAATTAGACAAGGCAAACGAGGTGGTGGAATTGCCTCCATTCTCTCAAACAAATATAGTTGCACTAGAGTCAACTTTGGCGAATTCGCTTCCTTTGAGTATATTGCCCTCACTCTGAAGGCTGACCCAGCTGTACTTCTATTAACCTTATACCGCCCTCCTAAACTATGGACTGGCTTTCTCGACCAGTTTTCTGAACTTATGTCGCTCATCATCACTAGCTATGATCGGATAATTGTAAATGGCGACTTTAATATTCATGTCAACTAGATGTACCGCATAGCGGTACAAAATATGACCGCCGCTCAGTCCTGTACATCCATTCCGCGAAAATAAATCACACTTCAATTTGTCTCCATATTTTACTCCATCCCCCACTCTTGAAACTTTTGTGTATGCTTGTTTGGCATGCCTGAGTGTGTGTGTGTGTCGGGCTGCACAGAAAGTAGCCTACTGGTGCTGAAAAGGTGAATAGATTGTAGAATAGCCAAAGAAGATGTAGCATTGTTATAAAACCTTTAAAATCTCTAAACAATCACAAGTAGGGCAGTTCATCACAGTTCATCCATTGCAACTGGATTGATGAAAGGTCACTTACACCTGTAGGCTACATTGTATTTGGGGAAAGCAAAAGGTATCAGCATAATGTTATTTATTATTTATTTATTTTTTATGTATTTATAAACAAAAACATCTCTGTCAGTTCCATGCCGTTTTCAACAGCTATCAAAAACAAAGGTCATTTTTGGATGGATGGATTTTTTGTGAATGTTTCTTCTTCTACATAAGATTTTAGTCATCTTTAGTTCATGTAATACTTTATTGTCAATGCAGAAATTAAGTAACAGTAGTCTGAAACGTTATTGTTAATGCACAAATTAAGTAACAGTAGTCTGAAACGTTATTGTTAATGCACAAATTAAGTAACAGTAGTCTGAAACGAAATGCTGTTTTACATCTAACCAGTGGTGCAAATAACTGACATGTCCAAATGGGCCTTGATGAAATGCGTCGCTAGACTGTTCATACACATTTTAACGAGCCAAAGTTGAAGAGCTTTTGTCCGTTATTGTTCGCGGCAAATATAGGCTGATTCATGTTCCCTTGCATTGTGTAACTGAGGTCCATGGCTAGTCTGGCTTTCATCAGACCAAGCTCAATCTTTTAAGAAATCAAAAATAAATAGCGGGCAGATCAGACTGGGTTCACCCAGCCTAGTCCATAGGCACCGATATTGTTTAATTTCCAGATTGAGATATACACGCTCTGGCTATTCTAAATGCAAAATGCATTAGGGAGTTATGACAAAACGGTAACTAACAAACTAGATCCTAATAGAAAGCTGTTAGCTTCCCTAAGCTACAGGTAGGATTATAAGGTAGGCCTATTTACAACATAAATTGTCAATAGGCTATGCTGGCGACACAAATAAAATCTCCTTTGGAAACCAATGGCTTACGCCTTACAGTATCAAGCCGGACTTAAACTGTCATATCGTGGCAGAAGTTGTAATAACATTCACGCAGCTCCATGAGTCAAGGAAAGCCTTGAATGAAGTAGCCACTTCTAAATGGGACCCACTACACAGTAGCTTAAGGTGTGTTGCTAAAGCAGCCATAATGAAATGAAGGTGTCATTGTTTGGATACTTCACACACACGTGCTTTTTAATTTCACAGACTACAACTACCAAGCTGGAATCAAAGCACATCGATTCCCCTCTCACACCCTGCACGCACTTAAAACAAAATAAACAGGCGCCTCAGTCTCACGAGATGTATAGGCAAAACTGTATCAGACCGGTGTAACGTTGGTAAATCTTCCATTGCACAGAATGATTTTGTAGCACGTGCAATAAATGACAGTCGAAAGATACAAACAGTGCTGCTATCAATTTGCTTGGTATAACCGCATTTATAGTTTTCTACAAATGCAATCAATCAAATGCCTCCATCACTCAACCAACGCTTAACGGTAACATTAGGTCCTTATTGATATTATAAGATTAACGTTATCTGCAGTAAAAAACCAAGCATGTCCGATAAACATCCTCAGATTTATTTCGCTTCAAGAAGAAATGGGAATTACACTTCATGTGAACATCGTCCTGTCCTTATTAGATGTTCGCTGCGGTAAATTACAGTCCTTGTAGGAAGTGTCCATTGTTTTCCCCAACCCACTTTTAACTTCCAACAAAATTACTTCTCACTGCAACGATCGCCATCTAGTGGACAAACGACTACTTATCGCCAATACTGAAAAATGCAGCCATGATGATGATGATGAATATTTATTTTGGCTTTCTTTTGATCCTACTGAATTTGTAATTATGTATCGGCCGTTCTAATACCGATAGTATGTGGGTGCCTGTGTGTGTGCATATTTATATACCCCCAGACCCCCAGAGAATGCCAGGTCAATCATACACATAAAATTTGGTGCAGTTCTGAACATCTTAACTGAAGATAGGGGCGATTAAAGCAGAATAATATTGCATTTTCATTTTTTACCGGGGGGGTGCAAATCACAAATGAGTGATTATGAGCCAGGTTGATGTGGGCCCTTGAGACGAACATACCATAAAAGAGAACTGTGTCTGCCCACAGAGAACTGTGTCTGCCCTACCCTCCTTTCGGGGGGTCCAGTCCAGTGGAGGGGCTGCTGATCAAAACGAAAAATGACGGTTCCATGCTATCCATGTGGGGGTACATGCCCACCAAGTTTTGTGTACCCCGGTCTTTCAGTGTCCCGGGAATCCTTGTTGGTGTACGTCACTAAATGTACACATAAGTTATTTTATTGTAGGGCCCCATTGACCTAAAGTACACAAAACTTGGCATGCATTCGAGGGTGTCATAATGATCCTACACTTTTAATTTCGTGCAGTTTTGACCTTGTCAGCCAGAGATATTGTGATGAAAACACCTAATTTTTTGCTTTTTAATTTTTAACTAGGTGGCGCTATACATGAAATAAGTGGTAATGGGATGGGTTGACATGCCCCCTTAAGACCAACATACAAAAAAAAGGTGGACCTCCTAAACCCTACGGTTTTTCGAGATATTCACAGAAAACTGTGTCTGCCCTACCCTCCTTTCGGGGGGTCCAATTCAGCGGGGGGCTACAGATCAAAACGAAAAACGATGGTTCCATGCTATCCATGTGGGGTTACATGTCCACCAAGTTTCATTAATTCCCCGGTCTTTCAGTGTCCCGGGAATCATTGACGGAAATTCGGGCATGCGAAAATGAAAAAAAAAAAAAAGGAAAAAAAACCAGTAAGTTCCTTAATGTGTTGGACAGTTTAGAGCTAAAGCAGCATGTTACAGGACCCACCCACAACCTTGGCAACACCCTCGATCTAGTCATTTCTAGAGGGATAGAAGTCACAGACTTATCAGTAAATTATATAAATATGTCTGATCATCATTGTGTATCTTTTAATATAGTACTACATACTAATATAGTATTACATACAAATCGCGACTCTTGGATATTAGAGCAGAACAGCAGTTCATAGCTCTTATAGACTCCATAAATTTAGATATTTTACATCATCCCATTGATCAAATGGTAGAGGCTCTCAATCTGAATTGACAGAGTGGCAGAGTGGCACCCTTAAAGACTAAAAAAAAAGGCCCTGTAGCAAACTGACACCTTGGATGAACGAAAATATCCATGATCTAAAAAAGATCATGTAGAAAAGCTGAGAGAACATGGAGAAAAACTAAGTTACAGGTTCACCGTGCCATTCTAAAAGAAAAAATAGCAAATTATAATAGAGCTATTCTGAATGAGAGGAGGAACCACTTCTCTAAGGTAATTGCTGAAAACAGTGGAAACTCTAGGGTGTTGTTTTCTACCATTGATAGGCTATTGCATCAAACACCTTTTGATACACTCAGTCAGGCATCCTCTCTAAGATGCGAAGAATTTGCAGACTTCTTCAAAAACAAAGTCATTTCTATAAGGGAGGCTATTGGTAACACAAGTAATATGTTTGATAGTACACCCAAAAACAGCCCCCCAAAATGAAGGTCCTTTAGCACTATTACTCAATCTGAGCTTGGTAAAATTATAACTCAAACCGCTCCTCAACATGTGTTTTAGATCCAATCCCTACTAGATTCCTCAAAAAAGTATATGATAGCTTAGCTCCCTTTATTCTCAAGGTAATAAACACCTCATTAGAAACAGGTATATTTCCAACTGCTTTTAAAACCGCTGTTATGAAACCTTTACTTAAAAAGTCAAATCTTGACCATACCAATCTGAGCAACTACAGGCCTATATCAAATCTACCGTTCTTGAGCAAAGTACTTGAAAAAGTTGTTTGTAATCAGTTAAATACCTTCCTCAACGAAAACAGTATCCTTGAAAATTCCAATCAGGTTTTAGATCAAATCACAGCACAGAAACGGCTCTAGTAAAAATAGTCAATGATCTCAGACTGGCTACTGACTCAAACAAAGTCTCAATCCTTATTCTTCTGGATTTGAGTGCGGCATTTGACACCATTAATCATAGCATCCTAATTCACTGCCTTGCGAAGTGGGTGGGTCTCTCTGATAATGCTCTAAACTGGTTTCAAACCTACATTACTGGCAGAGATTTTTATATCAGTCTAGGAGATCATGTATCTGAAAAACATGACTTGCCTTTTGGTGTGGCCCAGGGAGCTGCCTTGGTCCACTGCTATTTTCTATATATGCTTCCATTGGGAAATGTCATAAGTCAGCATAATGTAAACTTCCACAGCTACGCAGATGATACCCAATTGTATATTTCTGTGGAGCCAACTAACCCAGATGGCCTTTGCTCCCTCACTGCATGCCTAACCTCCATTAATCAGTGGATGAGCAAAAAAAATTTGAAACTAAATGATGACAAAACAGAGGTACTTTTGGTTGGACCAAAACTAAAGCGAGATATTATTCTTAGTAATCTAGGGAACATGGCACAACAGGTCAAACCAAAAGTAACAAGCCTCGGTGTCATCTTAGATGCAGAGTTAAGTTTTAAGCCCCATATCAGTAAAGTTACTCAGACAGCCTATTTCCACTTGAGAAACATTGCCAAAGTGCGGCCCTTTTAACTCAACAAGATGCAGAAAAACTAATTCACTTTTTTATCACTAGCAGGTTAGACTACTGCAATGCACTTTTCACTGGTCTTCCCAAAAACATCTAAAGAAACTGGCACTCATACAGAACTCTGCAAGGCTAGACTTTTAACTAAGACTAAGAAGAGAGAACACATCACCCCTGTGTTGGCTGAACTGCACTGGCTCCTATTTCCTATAGAATTGATTTTAAGGTTATGTTAATTACTTACAAAGCTCTGAATGGCATAGCACCTTCATATATCTCTGAGCTTTTAATATCTTATCAACCACAAAGGAAACTTAGATCATCCAATTCTAATCTTTTAATCGTTCCCAAAGTGCTCCACAAACAAAGTGGAGAAGCTGCTTTTATCCATTATGCCCCCAAACTATGGAACACCCTGCCTCTGTACATCAAGCAGGCGAAGTTCAGTAAATATTTTTAGTAAAAGATCTGAAAACATACCTGTACAGGAAAGCTTTTAGTTAACTCATCTTATCCTGTAGACTACATTTTCAGATTATTCTACATCTGCTACTATTGGAGGGCTTAGCCAGCCAGAAGCAGATGGGCTCCCCTATTAAGTCAGGTTCTGCTCAAGGTTTCTTCCTGAATATGGGAGTTTTTCCTTGCCACAGTTGCCATATGGCGTGCTTGTGGGGGGTAAAGGGTTAAGGCTGCCAGTCTTATGACGCCATTTTCTATATTTTGATATGTTGCTGAGTGGATCATAAACAGCAAAGAAGAAAAGTGATTGATAATGACAGACTGACTATTATTGTGTTACATGTTTCAAATGTAAAGCACTTTGAGCTGCATTCTGTGTATGAAAGGTGCTATACAAATAAAGCCTTTATTATTATTTATTATTAGTTAACTTAGAGGAAGTTAACTCAGGTATAAACCTATTATTTCATTCTCCTAACAAAACAATGCCATAGGGCTAGATATGTGAAATGGCTCATGATCCCTATGGGGGCTTGTTCTGGGAGAAATGCTGAAAAAAATGGAGCCAGGCTGGTCATTGATTTTTTTACAGATTCCGCCCCAGGTATTGATTCAATGGCATTATACATGTGGATGGGTCTGAGAATGTTTTCATAACATCCAATACTACACCAAAAATCAAGATTTTGATGCAATTTCAAAATATGTTATATATTGTCCAAATTGATTTTTAATTCACGCCTAGATAAAGAAAAGACAAATTTAAAACTAGAAACCTAACAAATATTCTTTCCATACCTCAGCATATTCCTCAAAAGCCAGAGGCATTTTCAGCTAACATGGGTTTACTAAATATAGGTGCACTTACTACCAAAACCTTTGCAATCAATGATTTTATTAGTGAAAAAATTGGATTTTCTGTTTCTTGTTGAAACCTGGCTGACTTCAGACAGCCGGCTGTTCTTGTTGAGACTTGTCCCCCAAATTATAATTTCTTCCACTCAATTAGACAAGGCAAACGAGGTGGTGGAATTGCCTCCATTCTCTCAAACAAATATAGTTGCACACGAGTCAACTTTGGCTAATCTCGCTTCCTTTGAGTATATTGCCCTCACTCTGAAGGCTGACCCAGCTGTACTTCTATTAACCTTATACCGCCTCCTAAACTATGGACTGGCTTTCTCGACCAGTTTTCTGAACTTATGTCGCTCATCATCACTAGCTATGATCGGATAATTGTAAATGGCTAACTTCAATATTCATGTCAATAAGACAACTGATGCTAAAGCCAGTAAAGTTCCTTAATGTGTTGGACAGTTTAGAGCTAAAGCAGCATGTTACAGGACCCACCCACAACCTTGGCAACACCCTCGATCTAGTCATTTCCAGAGGGATAGAAGTCACAGACTTATCAGTAAATGATATAAATATGTCTGATCATCATTGTGTATCTTTTAATATTGTACTACATACTCAAAAAATTCATCCCTAAATTGCAATCAAATCGCTGACTCTTGGACATTAGAGCAGAACAGCAGTTCATAGCTCTTATAGACTCCATAAATTTAGATATTTTACATCATCCCATTGATCAAATGGTAGAGGCTCTTAATCGTGAATTAGGCGCCTGCTTGACAGAGTGGCACCCTTAAAGACTAAAAAAAAAAAGGCCCTGTAGCAAACTGACACCTTGATGAACGAAAATATCCATGATCTAAAAAGATCATGTAGGAAAGCTGAGAGAACATGGAGAAAAACTAAGTTACAGGTTCACCGTGCCATTCTAAAAAGAAAAAATTGCAAATTATAATAGAGCTATTCGAATGAGAGGAGGAACCACTTCTCTAAGGTAATTGCTGAAAACAGTAGAAACTCTAGGGTGTTGTTCTCTACCATTGATAGGCTATTGCATCAAACACCTTTTGACACACTCAGTCAGGCATCCTCTCTAAGATGCTAAGAATTTGCAGACTTCTTCAAAAACAAAGTCATTTCTATAAGGGAGGCTATTGGTAACACAAGTAATATGTTTGATAGTACACCCAAAAAACAGCCCCCCCAAAATTAAGGTCCTTTAGCACTATTACTCAATCTGAGCTTGGTAAAATTATAACTCAAACCGCTCTTCAACATGTGTTTTAGATCCAATCCCTACTACATTCCTCAAAAAAAGTATATGAAGGCTTAGCTCCCTTTTTTCTCAAGGTAATAAATACCCTCATTAGAAACAGGTATATTTCCAACTGCTTTTAAAACCGCTGTTGTGAAACCTTTACTTAAAAAGTCAAAACTTGACCATACCAATCTGAGCAACTACAGGCCTATATCAAATCTATCGCTTTTTGAGCAAAGTACTTGAAAAAGTTGTTTGCAATCAGTTAAATACCTTCCTCAACGAAAACAGTATCCTTGAAAAAATTCCAATCAGGTTTTAGATCAAATCACAGCACAGAAACGGCTCTAGTAAAGATAGTCAATGATCTCAGACTAGCTACCACTCAAACAAAGTCTCAATCCTTATTCTTCTGGATTTGAGTGCATTTTGACACCATTGATCATAGCATCCTAATTCACCGCCTTGCAAAGTGGGTGGGTCTCTCTGATAATGCTCTAAACTGGTTTCAAACCTACATTACTGGCAGAGATTTTTATATCAGTCTAGAGATCATGTATCTGAAAACATGACTTGCCTTTTGGTGTGGCCCAGGGAGCTGCCTTGGTCCCCTGCTATTTTCTCTATATATGCTCCCATTGGGAAACGTCATAAGTCAGCATAATGTAAACTTCCACAGCTACGCAGATGATACCCAATTGTATCTTTCTGTGGAGCCAACTAACCCAGATGGCCTTTGCTCCCTCACTGCATGCCTAACCTCCATTAATCAGTGGATGAGCAAAAACTTTTTGAAACTAAATGATGACAAAACAGAGGTACTTCTGGTTGGACCAAAACTAAAGCGAGATATTATTCTTAGTAATCTGGGGAACTTGGCACACCAGGTCAAACCAAAAGTAACAAGCCCTCGGTGTCATCTTAGATGCAGAGTTAAGTTTTAAGCCCCATATCAGTAAAGTTACTCAGACAGCCTATTTCCACTTGAGAAACATTGCCAAAGTGCGCCCTTTTAACTCAACAAGATGCAGAAAAAGCTAATTCAATGCTTTATCACTAGCAGGTTAGACTACTGCAATGCACTTTTCACTGGTCTTCCCAAAAACATCTAAAGAAATTGGCACTCATACAGAACTCTGCGGCTAGACTTTTTTAACTAAGACTAAGAAGAGAGAACACATCACCCCTGTGTTGGCTGAACTGCACTGGCTCCTTATTTCCTATAGAATTGATTTTAAGGTTATGTTAATTACTTACAAAGCTCTGAATGGCATAGCACCTTCATATATCTCTGAGCTTTTAATATCTTATCAACCACAAAGGAAACTTAGATCATCCAATTCTAATCTTTTAATCGCACCCAAAGTGCTCCACAAACAAAGTGGAGAAGCTGCGCTTTATCCATTATGCCCCCAAACTATGGAACACCCTGCCTCTGTACATCAAGCAGGCGAGTTCAGTAAATATTTTAAAAAAAGATCTGAAAACATACCTGTACAGGAAAGCTTTTAGTTAACTCATCTTATCCTGTAGACTACATTTTCAGATTATTCTACATCTGCTACTATTGGAGGGGCTTAGCCAGCCAGAAGCGGATGGGCTCCCCTATTAAGTCAGGTTCTGCTCAAGGTTTCTTCCTGGAATATGGGAGTTTTTCCTGCCACAGTTGCCATATGGCGTGCTTGTGGGGGGCAAGAGGGTTAAGGCTGCCAGTCTTATGACGCCATTTTCTATATTTTTGATATGTTGCTGAGTATAACATAAACAGCAAAGAAAAAGATTGATAATGACTGACTGACTATTATTGTGTTACATGTTTCAAATGTAAAGCACTTTGAGCTGCATTCTGTGTATGAAAGGTGCTATACAAATAAAGCTTTATTATTATTATTATTATTATTGTTGTAGGAGGTTTGAGTTACTTATCCAGGTTTGTCACTAAACCACGTACTTGGAATACCCCCCAGAGGATGTTCTACAACGACTACACAAACATTAGAGAACACAAGAGCATTCTAACTCTACTACACAAACACTAGAGAACATAAGAGCATTCTAACTCTACTACACAAACACTGGAGAACATTAGAACATTCTAACTCTACTACACAAACATTGGAGAACATTAGAGCATTCTAACTACACAGACACTAGAGAACATAAGAGCATTCTAACTCTACTACACAAACACTGGAGAACATTAGAGCATTCTAACTCTACTACACAAACATTGGAGAACATTAGAGCATTCTAACTCTACTACACAAACATTGGAGAACATTAGAGCATTCTAACTCTACTACACAAACACTGGAGAACATTAGAACATTCTAACTCTACTACACAGACACTAGAGAACATAAGAGCATTCTAACTCTACTACACAAACACTGATGAGGTATGGCCAGGGGTTGGTTCTATGCAGAGAGGAGAAGTGTGTGTGGTGATTATCTCTATATGCCTAAACACCTAAACAGGAGAAGTGTCTAGGGCTAGATTAATGGTGTGCACATGTACCGGTAAGTATGTTATCTATGTGTGTGTGTGTGTTGAATGATGACAAACATATTGTTTATGTAATGTGCTTAAGCTTGGGCCTGACCCCCGTCCCTTTTCACATACGGCAGCACGGCTCCTATAAAAAGATGACCCCTCTAGCCCACTGACCACCCCCCACACACACACACACACACACACACACACACCACACACACACCACACACACACCACCCCACGTCTTGATTTCTAGCAGCAGCTGTCTTTGCTCTGCATCAGCACAACACATGCTACACACACACACACACACACACACACACACACACACACACACACACACACACACACAGCTCCCGACCTTTCCCTTACCCAAAACACGCACACAGAGACACATTATGCCACACTAAAGATATGCATGCACACACACACACACACACACACTGACATGACAAAGATGCACATGCACACACAAGCACACACAGATGTGTATGTACACACACAATGAAAAACTAGTGTGACTTTTATCCTGTTTTATCTTTTATTTGTTTTTACTTGTTTGTGTTCACATGAGTTGGATGGTGTGTGTGTGTGTGTGTGTGTGTTGTGTCTGTTTCTCAAAGTCACCAAGTACTGTTGGTACTGTACGATAAAAATAATAACAATAACGGTTTTACCGCTTGGGTTGCTGCAGCCAACAGCTAAAGCAGCCAGGCAGCTACAGCGCTACACTCTGGGGGCATGTTCATGAGCAGCTACAGCCATGTTCATGAGCCCCTACTGGGGGGTATGCATGTTCATGAGCAGCCACAGCCACACCTGGGGCATGTTCATGAGCAGCTACAGTGCTACAGTCTGGGGGCATATTCATGAGCTACAGCGCTACACTCTGGGGGCATGTTCATGAGCTACAGCGCTATACTCTGGGGGCATGAACTTGTGAAAACGTTAGGCATTACAGCTGTTTAAAGCCATATGGTAGGCTACGCTAGAACAAAACTAAAGGTAACTTTAGCCTTTTTAAAGTTGTCCAAATTAATAGGTCATTGTTAGGCGTTGTTGTAAAGATCTTGCATGTGGATGTTGTTAGTACTATGAAGGCTACTTTTTAACTGACCAATGCACGAACCTAACCGGGAAACTGATAAATATTATCAAGGAGTTGCGCGCGGGGGGATGGGGGGCATTGTCTGTAGGTGGGTGTGCGTACCAAAGCATTTATTCCTGCAGGCGCCTCTGCCTGCCATGTCTCGTTACTGTTGCCCTGCTGCCATGGTTACTGGTGACCTGCAGCCCTGTCTGGTTACTGGTGCCCTACTGCCATGGTTACTGGTGACCTGCTGCCATGGTTACTGGTGCCCTGCTGCCATGTCTGGTTACTGGTGCCCTGCTGTCATAGTTACTGGTGCCCTCTGCCATGGTTACTGGTGCCCTACTGGCATGGTTACTCATGCCTTGCTGCCATGGTTACTGGTGCCCTGCTGCCATGGTTACTGGTGTTACTGGTGCCCTGCTGCCATGGTTACTGGTGCCCTACTGCCATGGTTACTGGTGCCCTACTGGCATGGTTACTCATGCCATGCTGCCATGGTTACTGGTGCCCTCTGCCATGGTTACTGGTGCCCTACTGGCATGGTTACTGGTGCCCTACTGGCATGGTTACTCATGCCTTGCTGCCATGGTTACTGGTGCCCTACTGGCATGGTTACTCATGCCTTGCTGCCATGGTTACTGGTGCCCTACTGCCATGGTTACTGGTGCCCTGCTGCCATGTCTGGTTACTATGGTTACTGGTGACCTACTTCTCAGAC
>NC_063212.1:26390161-26397661 GCF_017589495.1 Alosa alosa | reverse complement strand
CCGGCTGCATTTTGCGCAAATTTCGCGCGCCTTTCACTTCCCGACATCTCCGACTGAACGTTGCAGTGAAAATTCAGTGTTTCCGTGAGCGTAATCACGCCGCCTTTGCCCTGGCCGAGTTTCTGCATCAGTTCGATTTTTTTCCTAGCAGATGCTGCGTTTTTGGGGTCAACGAGATTGCCATTCAGCGCAAAAACCTCGACCGGGGGCGCTCTCATACTGGCGAGTGTCATCCCGGCAATGCCCTTACTGTCTTGATGCTGGCCCAGTTTAAAGTTTGATGTGCTTTTATGGGACATCAGGTTTGAATGACGTCCCTTTGTCATGTTCACGTTGCCATACTTAAGGTCAACAAACGTGGACCACCTGTTAATGCCCTCGGAGAGCGAGGACTCACTGGAGGTGCTGAAATTTATTGTATCAAAATAGGGGTAAGCCAGGCTCTTAAACGCGCGGGCAGTCAAGTTACGCACTTCCTTATCTGCGTCGTCCAGCTCACTGACCGCGCTGGACGCGCCACTGGAGTAGTCGTGAGCATCTTTGCCTTTCAATTTTCTACCAAAGTGCAGGCGGCTGGGGAGGGCTATGTAACATTTCGCGCTTTCAGCCAGTTTATCCGAGTTAGTATCCGCGCTCCTGAAAAAACTCATGTCTCCAGTATGCGCGGCATGATAAAGAATGTTTTCCTTTTCTTGGCCGTTGCTAGGCTCATTTATAGCGCGGGAAGTGGCTTTGATTGACAGGTGGATCTGCCCTGCGGCGTTCCCAGCGCCGTTTTGGTGCTTTGACAGACTCTCATCTGAGATGGCGCATTTGTCCGTCTCGCGCGGATCGCTTTCAGGCAGACTGCTGACGGCTGCTAGGCTCCTATTTGCACCCGCTGCCTGATTGCCTTTCAGTCGAGCTAAAGCTCCGTCCTCCCCCGCCGTTTCATCACTGTCAAAAGAGGCATAATCCACAAACGAGTAAACTTGGTGGTCGTCCTCAATCTCCCAGCTGGATCCCGACTCAAACTCATAGTCAACATCATGGTCTAACTCGGAAAGCTGGATTTCATGTGTCGTAATGTAATGAAACTCGTCCTCGGCGATATTGGGTGTACAGTCGCCAGACATCACTACAGTAACGTCGTCCTCCGAGTCGCTTTTGTTGCCTAGATTCATGTCGGTGTATTGTAATTCTTTGTCCATGCATGTGGTTTCTGTGTCGATATTGGGCGGCGCGGTCTGGGACCGAGGCACGGCAGAGGGGTCCGGCATGGTGGTGGGTGATTCCGGGCAGTCCATGAAGTTGTCAGTGGCGTCAGGAGCTTCGGAGGAGGCTGTTTCAAACGAGCCTGACGCGGCACTCTCCGCTCTGACGTCCCCCGAGCTTTGGTGATTAATAGATTTACTGCCAATGGTGGCAGGGTCGGCTGATTTACCGGAGTCTTCGACCTCCCCGGACGCGTTGTTCATCGAAGGCGAACCGTTTGAAACGGAGCTGCTTTTATATATGGCCAACTGTCCCCCTTCGCCTGTAAAAGTTACTTTGACTGTTTTCATGTCGCCCACCTTAACATCCAACAAATTGTTTAAATCCACATATTCGCCTTCTTCTGGCCCCGTGGTCGTGTTTAAATAGGTGTTGGTCATCAGCTTCCTAACGGGATCAGCGTCTTCCTGGTAGATTAGGGTCTTCTCAGAGGCTTCCATTGTCCCTTGTATTTAATCCCCGATGTGCTGCTGGTGAAAAGGGGGAAAAATCCCAATCTGACACAGAATAGGAAGCCACACACACGGTCCTGGAACTCCACCTGCTTTCCGCCTGCGTGTTCTAGCGGTGTCCTCGGGCTCTGCAGCCTCTCTCACCGACAGTTGTTTGTGTGGCGCTCGAGACTGTCATTTCAGATGCCTCTGGCGACAGAAGCAGTTCGCGCATTCCAGAGCCGCGCGTGGGACAAAAGTGCACAAAACAGATGGGAATGTGCGCCAGTAGTCGCCAGTGCGCAACCGCCCCCCTCTGTATATCGAGCCTACCGACAAAACCCCGGGAATTCCTAAAAAAGACAGGACTCAGGCTGCGCGTGTAAGTTGTGATGGCTCCCAGATATCCAGAGTGGACTCGGCGCTTATCCCCGCGCGCGCCACTGTTGTCTGTGGGATACATGTTGCCCTTGGTCTTTAAAATCCATACTTGCTAGCCTACAAATATAGCGATGGTGACGAAATGCGAAAATGGCTATTTTAAACCAGGATGTTATGTGCAGCGTGTTTTGTTACATACTGCAGACAAGGCTTAATGCCCGACACAAATATGTACGCTAAAAAACAGCCGCCGTCTCCACAGGTGCTGTTAATATGTCTGTGGACATAACTCTCTCAATGTGAGAAACTGTAAGAGTTTAGCGCATCATGTGAGCGAGGGGAGGGGGAAAACACTCCAATTATCAGGCGACGGTGTAGGATCATGTCTGTCAGCGGGCCACGCGGAATGGAGTGCAGCTCGGGCCACGGAGCCCGGTCGTGATGATTGACCCCGGGATGAACGGGGGTTTACGCACCGATACGGGATATAGCCTACTGGGAGCGTGCCGGCCCGGCAGTAGCACAACACATGACATAAGACCGACTGATCCGAGAATAGTGGGTGGTTTAGTCCACGTAACCCGTTTCATTGCCCAGAGCTGTGCTAAAAGCATGGACGACCTCACGGTGGTAGTTTAGTGGTAGGAATTCGTTTTACAAGGGATCACAGAAACAAACAAAGCATTACCTTTTAAATGGTCAAGAAAATATCCTTTTTATAATGGTGAAGAAAAAGACACTTTAAGCAACTTCAGAACCACACACGAGTGGACAGCTCCCCTAGATAGATATGCCAGTGTATTATAGATATGCCAGTGTGTTATAGATATGCCAATGTATTATATATATGCCAGTCTATTATAGATATGCCAGTCTATTATAGATATGACAGTGAATTACACAGGACCCTAGATAGATATGCCAGTGTATTATAGATATGTCAGTGTATTATAGCTATGTCAGTGTATTGTAGATATGCCAGTCTATTATATATATGCCAGTGTATTATTTATATATGCCAGAGTATTAGATATGCCAGTGTATTGTAGATATGCCAGACACAGGACCCTAGGTAGTTATGCCAGTGTATTATAGATATGGCAGTGTATTATAGATATGTCAGTATTACACAGGACCCTAGATAGATATGCCAGTGTATTAGATATGCCAGTGTATTATAGATATGCCAGTGTATTATTGACATTCCAGTGTATTATAGATATGCCAGTGTATTAGATATGCCAGTGTGTTAGATATGCCAGTCTATTATAGATATGCCAGTGTGTTATAGATATGCCAGTGTATTATAGACATGCCAGTGTATTATAGACATGCCAGTGTATTATAGATATGCCAGTCTATTATAGATATACCAGTGTACAGTATTATAGAAATGCCAGTCTATTATAGATATGCCAGTGTACAGTATTATAGATATGCCACCTTTACTGTGGTCTGCCGACTGGATATTCACATTGACTCAAGGCTCAAGTCTGGCTCAAGTCTGGCTCAAGTCTGTTTTTTTAAAGCCTTAGAATAACACCAGCACTAAAGTCATGACAAGGTCCACCACAGAGACATGATCGCAGCGCACACACACACAGTGCCGTATGATCACACACACACACACACAGGTGTGTCGTATGATCACACACACACACACACACACACACACACACACAGTGTCGTATGATTGCAGCACACACACACAGGTGTGTCGTATGATCGCACACACACACACACACACACACACACACACAGTGTCGTATGATCGCAGCACACACACACACACACACACACACACACATACACAGTGTCATATGATCGCAGCACACACATACACACACACACAGTGTCATATGATCGCAGCACACACACATGCATTTGTTGTATGCTGTTCTGTGTTCTGTAGGCAGTAGGCCATGCTGTTCTGTGTTCTGTGTTCTGTAGGCAGTAGGCCATGCTGTTCTGTGTTCTGTAGGCAGTAGGCCATGCTGTTCTGTGTTCTGTAGGCAGTAGGCCATGCTGTTCTGTGTTCTGTGTTCTGTGGGCAGTAGGCCATGCTGTTCTGTGTTCTGTGGGCAGTAGGCCATGCTGTTCTGTGTTCTGTGTTCTGTAGGCAGTAGGCCATGCTGTTCTGTGTTCTGTAGGCAGTAGGCCATGCTGTTCTGTGTTCTGTGTTCTGTAGGCAGTAGGCCATGCTGTTCTGTGTTCTGTGTTCTGTAGGCAGTAGGCCATGCTGTTCTGTGTTCTGTGGGCAGTAGGCCATGCTGTTCTGTGTTCTGTGGGCAGTAGGCCATGCTGTTCTGTGTTCTGTGTTCTGTGAGCAGTAGGCCATGCTGTTCTGTGTTCTGTGTTCTGTGAGGCAGGCCATGCTGTTCTGTGTTCTGTGGGCAGTAGGCCATGCTGTTCTGTGTTCTGTGTGATGTGGGGTCTGCACTATAAATACCAGCAGTGGGGATGCATTACACACAGCACAGCACTGGACAGCAGTGGGGATGCATTACACACAGCACAGCACAGCACTGGACAGCAGTGGGGATGCATTACACACAGCACAGCACTGGACAGCAGTGGGGATGCATTACACACAGCACAGCACTGGACCCGCCGTGACCATCATAGGGTCCCATCTGACCATTACTTTTAGTCATGCAGCAGACTGGACACTTTTATCCAAAGTGATGCACAGTGTAGTATGTGTGTGTGTGTGTGTGTGTGAGAGAGAGAGAGTGTGTGTGTGTGTGCGCAGTGTAGCATTGGTGTGTGTGTGTGTGTGTGTGTGTGCGCGCACATGCTCCCAGACTCCAGGGAGGCAGAGCTTGATAAAGGCAGACTACTCTATTCTCAGGGCCTTGTTGAATGAGAGGCTAATTTGACAGCTAGTCCACACACACACACACACACACACACACACACACACACACACGTCAGCAGCTTTGAATGCCTCTGTGGGTGAGGGACAGCCATAGAAACACACAGCCGCATGGGAGAGAAGTGAACACAGCTTTACCAGGGAGACAGAACACCCGTCTGCACCATACACAACGTTACCATGGAGATAGAACACCCGTCTGCACCATACACAACGTTACCATGGAGATAGAACACCCGTCTGCAACATACACAACGTTACCATGGAGATATAACCCCGTCTGGACTAATGCCAGGAAAAATAGAATACTGGTCTCAACAATTCGCTACCAGGGAGATAGAACACCTGTCTCCACTATAGAACACCGGTCTCCACCATTCACTAGCAGGGAGATAGAACACTGGTCTCCTGAATAGAACACTGGTCTCCACTATAGAACACCGGTCTCCACCATACACTAGCAGGGAGATAGAACACTGGTCTCCTGAATAGAACACTGGTCTCCACTATAGAACACCGGTCTCCACCATACACTAGCAGGGAGAGAGAGCGAGAGAGAGAGAGAGAGAGAGAGAGAGGGAGAGAGAGAAGAGAGAGAGAGAGAGAGAGAGGGAGAGAGAGAGAGAGAGAGAGAGAGAGAGAGAGAGGGAGAGAGGGAGAGAGGAGAGAGAGAGAGAGAGAGAGGAGAGATAGAGAGAGAGAGAGAGAGAGAGAGAGGAGAGAGAGAGAGAGAGAGAGAGGGAGAGAAAGAGAGAGAGAGAGAGAGAGAGAAGGCTTCTACATACTCACCACTCCCGACCTGTAGCTGGCAATGTGCCACGGGAGTCAGAACCATTTATATGTAGCGGTATGGTGGTCACCACACTAGTTGTAATATTCTCCTGAACAGAGGTGTCGCTGTTGTGAAAAGGCTTCTGACTGTAACAAAACGATGTCCTCGAACTGCAACTCTCGCTTGCCCTCGAACTAGTCCATCTTCCGGTTTCGGTTTGTCGACTCAGCTGAAAAAATAGAGTGGTAAGGGGGCCACTGTGCTACTACTGCCAAAACCCTGGAAGCCAAAGAGATCGTCATTTGACGTCACATTGTCAGCCTTCTAACATCGGGAACGTTGAGTAGGACGCAAGAGGGTGCAGATGAGAAAATGGCAGGGAGGCAGAGAAAGTACAAGTGTGTGTGTGTCTGTGTGTGTGTGTGTGTGTGGTCTGTGTGTGTGTGTGTGGTCTGTGTGTGTGTGTGTGTGTGTGGTCTGTGTGTGTCTGTGTGTGTGTCTGTGTGTGTGTGTGTGTGTCTGGTCTGTGTGTGTGTGTGTGTGTGTGTGTGTGTGTATGTGTTTGAGTCTGTGTGTGTGCATGTGTGTATGTGTGTGTGTGTGTCTGTGTGTGAGATAGTGAGGGTGTATGTCTGAAGTACAAATGTGTGTGTGAGAGGGAGTGAGTGAATATGTGTGTGTGAGAGAGAGAGAGAGAGAGTGAGAGTGTGTGTCTGAAGTACAAATGTGTGTTTGTGGGAGAGAGTGAGTGAATGTGTGTGTGTGTGAGAGAGAGGGTGTGTGTCTGAAGTATGAGTGTGTTTGTGTGTGTGAGAGGGAGTGAGTGAATATGTGTGTGTGTGAGAGAGAGAGTGTGTGTCTGAAGTATGACTGTGTGTGAGAGAGACTGTGTGTGTGTGTGTGTGTGTGCGTCTGAAGTGCGAGTATGTGGGAGAGTGTGTGTGTGTGTGTGTGTGTGTCTGTGGTGGTGACCAAACACTTCTCTTTCTCTCCAGCGACAGCTGAAGATTCCTGTCGACAGCACACACACACACACACACACACACTCACTTGCCCTGCATCTTCTTGACCAATGACACACCATGAAGGCGCCGAAGACACTGACCACAGATTATACCAGGGTGCTCTAATTTTAACATGTGGTCAGTCTGGCTGACACACAGATCAGGTTCCAAAATAGAACACACTTAAAGAACAGAACCAACGGAACACTCTGAGGTTCTTCATAACTCTGGTCAGTCAGACTCTCTCACACAGATCATACAGAATGGAACTAATAAGACAATAAGGTTCTAGATAAGCGACTCCTATGAAGCGTTCTATCCACCTCTGCAGAAGGGAACCTGTGTGGAGTCTTCATGCTATGGTGTTCTCTAAGCAGTAGGCCACAGCTCTGTGCTGGGGAAAATGTGAGTTATAAAAACAACCCAGTGCCCAGCTCTGTGCTGGGGAATATGTGAGTTATAAAAACAACCCAGCGCCCAGGAGCCCCCAAAAGACAATTCTCTAGTCTAAATGTGAAGACCATTATGGAAGCGTTGCCAGGAGTTCACTGCTCCACTCCCCTCCCACCCACACACACACTACACACACACACTGCTCCACTCCCCTCCCGCCCACACACACACTACACACACACTGCTCCTCCTCCGCCCACACACACACTACACACACACTGCTCCACCCTCCCGCCCACACACACACATCTTCACTGTCATCACTCACATACATCATACATACAGTACTCTGCTTGCAATAGTAAGTCCCTTCACCATACTTGCAGTACA
>NC_063212.1:26380161-26385161 GCF_017589495.1 Alosa alosa | reverse complement strand
TATAGGCTGTTCTGTATATGTATAGGCCATATGCAGATGTATAGCCCTGTGCTGTATATGTATAGCCCATATGCAGATGTATAGCCCATATGCAGATGTATAGACCATATGCAGATGTATAGGCTGTGCTGTATATGTATAGCCCATATGCAGATGTATAGACCATATGCAGATGTATAGACCATATGCAGATGTATAGGCTGTGCTGTATATGTATAGACCCTGTGTTGTATAACCTGCTGTTGAGTTGTTGTTTCCATCACCAGCTCAGCGTCCATCCGCTTGGCCTTGCTCGTCAGGCGGCCGTTAGGCCAGTGGCTTGGCTTGGCCAGAAATAAATGCGTTTCTCCGTCAGGTTTGGGTCATCTGGAGCGAGTTTCCATATGACGCCACCGCAATAACTTTAGCCCTGGTCATGTACCTACATGCACTGAATATATTTACTCCTGTGTTCTCCACATAGCTGGCCGGCCGTGTAGCATGTGGCTAAGCACATGTAAACAGATAGGGGTATTATTAGCATTTTAGCCAGCATGTCATGACAACCCAGTCGGGGGTATGGGGGCTATTGGCATGACAACCCAGTCGGGGGTATGGGGGCTATCAGCATGACAACCCAGTCAGGGGTATGGGGGCTATCGGCATGACAACCCAGTCAGGGGTATGGGGGCTATCGGGCTGATCTGGCTCTAACCTGGCTGTGTGTGTGTGTGTGTGCATCTCATTGTGTGTGTGTGTGTGTGTGTGTGTGTGTGTGTGTGAGTGATAGAGAAAGCAGTAGACTCAGCCATGTCGTGTTCTCAGGCGTCTCATCGTGTGTCGGACCAGAGGCAGACGTCTCCTTCAGGATGGTAGTAAAACACCAGAATAGTTGTGTGTGTGTGTGGGGGGTGCTGCACTCAGACTATTTCCTCAAGGCAACAAGTTGACTTTTGCCACTCTAGAGGTACATTTTTATACACAGCATAGGGCCAGATAAACAGGCCCTTCCTAGCGGCCACCCTGGATGTGCAGGCTGACCACCCCGTGGAGATTACTGAGAGGCTGTGTGGAACTGGGGTGTTAATTTTTACAGCCATCAGGGTGGAGATAGACAGCTTCAGCCATCAGGGTGGAGATAGACAGCTTCAGCCATCAGGATGGGGTTAGACAACTTCAGCCATCAGGGTGGAGATAGACAGCTTCAGCCATCAGGATGGGGTTAGACAACTTCAGCCATCAGGGTGGAGATAGACAGCTTCAGCCATCAGGGTGGGGTTAGACAACTTCAGCCATCAGGGTGGGGTTAGACAACTTCAGCCATCAGGGTGGCGATAGACAGCTTCAGCCATCAGGGTGGGGTTAGACAGCTTCAGCCATCAGGGTGGGGTTAGACAACTTCAGCCATCAGGGTGGAGATAGACAGCTTCAGCCATCAGGGTGGAGATAGACAGCTTCAGCCATCAGGGTGGGGTTAGACAACTTCAGCCATCAGGGTGGAGATAGACAGCTTCAGCCATCAGGATGGGGTTAGACAGCTTCAGCCATCAGGGTGGGGTTAGACAGCTTCAGCCATCAGGATGGGGTTAGACAGCTTCAGCCATCAGGGTGGGGTTAGACAGCTTCAGCCATCAGGGTGGCGATAGACAGCTTCAGCCATCAGGGTCAGGGACAACTCAGGGACAACTCAGGGACAACTCAGGGACAACTCAGGGACAACTCAGGGACAACTCAGGGACAACTCAGGGACAACTCAGGGACAACTTCCTTTGCGTGGCAGTAAAGCGTCATGACTTGCGTCCACGGCCTCAATCCACTGGGCCCTTGGCGGCCATCTTGTCTGTAAGGTGATGCTGGACGTCACAACCCCGAAGTGAATGCCCTCCCAGACGGGTATGAAGAACATGAACAGTAACTGGGATGCAGTACATCTCATCCTCACGCTTAAACTGGGACCACAGTCCCCATTTCCTCTTCACACATACCTTGGGGCCACACCCCGGCTTGAACCACACTCCTTCATACAGTTTACTTAAACCTCAAGTTTGAGACCTCTTTAAAAGTTAAAAACTTTCTGTTTACCTCTGTGCTTTCTGTTAAATGACAAGCACACAATGAAAATAGTTACATTTCTTTTGGACCATCTTGACACATTCTCAGCGTAAACGTATGTCTAATAAATAAACATATTTAAATTCCAAAAAAAAAAAAAAAAAAAGGTGAATCTGGACGCCTGCTTCAGGTCAGCTGGCGCGCCTCATTGGTCCCTGCACAGTGTGCTTCCCACCTCCAGCGGTCAGGCTGTAGTCCTGATGGTCAAATGGGGCCATGAAGCAGAATCACTTACCCTTCGCTGATGCTGTGTGTGTGTGTGTGTGTGTGTGTGTGTGTGTGTGTGTGTGTGTGTGTGTGTGTGTGTGTGTGTATGTCTGAGTGGTGTAAGCTTTAGAAGGTAATGAGGATATATGAGGCATACATGCATGTCCGTCTGTGTGTGTGTGTTTGAGTTACATGTGTAGAGGTGTGAGTGTATCAGTTGGGGTGTTGGGTGAGGTGTGTGTGTGTGTGTGTGTGTGTGTGTGTATGAGTTGCCCTGAGTACGTGCAAGTAAATAAACAGTGTGTGTGTGGGTGGGTGGGGGTTGGGGGAGGAGATGTGTGTGTGTGTGGGGGAGATGTGTGTGTGGTGTGTGTGTGTGGTGTGTGTATGGGTGTGTGTGTGTGGGGGTGAGATGTGTGTGTGTGTGTGTGTGTGTGTGGATGTGTGTGTGTGTGTGGGGGGTGAAATGTGTGTGTGTGGGGGGGGGGGTGAAATGTGTGTGTGGGGAGGGGTAACTTCAGACTCTGTCTCCATGATGATCCTGACACCTTGCCTGGCACCAGCAAACCACAAGCCTACTCCCATTACCACCCTACACCTCCCCCAGCTCTCTCACACACACACACACACACACACACACACACACACTCACACACACACACTCACACACACACACACAGACACACACACACACTCTCTCTTGCTCTCTCTCTCTCTCACACACACACACACATTCTCACACACACACTCACTCACTCACTCACACACACACACACACACAGACACACACACACATTCACTCGCACACACACACGCACACACTCTCACACACACTGTAATACTGATGTCTCACGTCTCCACCGATCATGCTGTTCCAGGGGCTTTCCAGGGGTCAAAGGTCACCCACCAGCACAACACCCACGGGGCTTTCCAGGGGTCAAAGGTCACCCACCAGCACAACACCCAGACCTGAGCCCAGGGGACCTAAGGACACTTACAAGGATACAAGGATACAAGGAAGTTTATTGTCACATGCATATAGTTACTGGAAGTAAGAAATGCAGTGAAATTATGTCTGGTGTCAGCCTATTTGTGCATTAATGGGGGGGGGGTAAAGAGTGCAGTAGAAGAGGGGTTTAGTAGATTAAGTGGCAAGGGCTGCAGAAGAAAGGTGGGGGGGATTGGGATTGGGTGGGGGGCACCAACAAGGAGCACCCAAGAGCAACAGGGGCAAGGAAAAACTCCCCTACCAAGGAAGAAACCTTGGGCAGATCCACGGCTCAAGGGGCTAACCCAACTGCCAGGGGTCTTGGTGTGTGTGTTGGGGGGATGACAGGGGAGATGGGATAGTGTGCTGTGTATGTGGAGAGAGGGCAGTGTGCAATATGTGTGTTGGAAAAGCTTCCTCATGAGACAATGTGCTGTGTATTGGGGGCAGTGTGCTGTAAGTATGTTGGGGATGTGTGCTGGAGAATCTTCCTGATGAAATAATGTGCTGTGTAGGTAGGGGAGGGGGGGGCAGTGTACTGCAAGTATGGTGAAGGGACTTACAATTGCAAGCAGAGTACTGTATGTATGATGTATGTGAGTGATGACAGTGAAGATGTGTGTGTGGGCGGGAGGGGAGTGGAGCAGTGACTGTGTGTGTGTGTGTGTCTTGGACATGGGTAGATAGATGGAGGAGAAATCAAAAATAATAAATAAAAAGTTCTATGGAGATGTGCAAAAGTTGGAGAAAGTCAGATGTGTGTGTGTGTGTGTGTGTGTTTTGACGTGTGATGAAATAAGAAAATAAATAAAATGTCTGTAGCATAGGGAGAGGGATGTAAAAGTGCTAAAAGTCATGTAGGTGTGTGTGTGTGGGGGGCTTCTTGATTTCAGCGGTAGGAATAATCCATTGTTAGGATGAGAAGAGTCCTTCAAAATCTTTCGGGCTCTTAGGAGTACTCTTCTGGAATAGATATCTTGTAGAGCAGGGAGTTGAGTTCTTATAGTACGTTCAGCAGAGCGCACTACTCTCTGCAGAGTACTACAATCTCTAACTGTGGAGTTCCCATACCAGGTGATGATGCTACCAGTTAGCACTGGATCTGTCAGTTCTCAGGCCCTTTAGCAGTAAGACTGGACCCAATGCCCCTCTGTCTACTACACACACACACACACACACACACACACACACACGTCAGACCCACAGGACACTGTCAGCAGTGATGGAACCGATGCACTTTTTCTTATTGTACTCTACCTTTTTTAAATTGTCCTAGATTTTTTGAGAGAATTGCTTCAAAAAGCTTAAACTGTTTACCATGTTGTTAGTCGCTTTGGTTAAAACTGTGTCAGCCAAATGTAATGTAGTGTAATGTAATATGATGTATTAATGTAACAAAGTCAGACAAATGTAATGTAGTGTAGTGTAGTGTAGTGTAGTGTAGTGTAGTGTAGTGTAATGTAATGTAATGTAATACGAGGTTTATCCAGGTCAGACTGATACGACTCATAACGTCCGGCCCCCATTTCATGTAGAACAGCCCATAACAGCAGCGACCCCCTGGACTGGCCAGAGACAGCACAGCACACACACACACACACACACACACCATGGACTCGATCTCTACATCATTAAAACAACAATCTGTTAGAGGGAGTGCGTCACTCTCTATTAGGGTCGGAACAGCTCGCTAGTATCAGTGCAGACTCTCTCT
>NC_063212.1:26360161-26370161 GCF_017589495.1 Alosa alosa | reverse complement strand
CAATAGATTCCATGTCACGGTAGGTTGTGACACATGAAATCGGTGCTGTTGTAGAAATGACACATGATACACACGAGGAGTGTGTGTGTGTGTGTGTGTGTGTGTGTGTGTGTGTGTGTGTGCATGACACATGATACACACGAGGAGATGAGCTGCCTGCAAAGGGCCCAGTGTCCTGCGTCCTATAGATACGTCTGGCCTGAATCCTATAGATTACATACATCTGGCCTGCGTCCTATAGATCACATACATCTGGCCTGCGTCCTATAGATCACATACGTCTGGCCTGTGTATAGATTACATACGTCTGGCCTGAATCCTATAGATCACATACGTCTGGCCTGCGTCCTATAGATCACATACTTCTGGCCTGTGTATAGATTACATACGTCTGGCCTGTGTATAGATTACATACGTCTGGCCTGAATATAGATCACATACGTCTGGCCTGTGTATAGATTACATCGCCTGGCCTGAATCTATAAGATCACATAATGCCTGGGCTCGGAATCTATAGATCACATACGTCTGGCCTGTGTATAGATAC
Source organism: Alosa alosa (assembly GCF_017589495.1). Lineage (NCBI taxonomy): Eukaryota > Metazoa > Chordata > Actinopteri > Clupeiformes > Clupeidae > Alosa > Alosa alosa. The sequence goes on along the minus strand of NC_063212.1, from coordinate 26,369,614 downwards.
ATACGGATCACATGCCTGGCCTGTGTATATCATATACGTCTGTCCTGCATATAGATCACATACGTCTGTCCTGCATATAGATCACATACGTCTGTGATGAGACAAGAAAAGAGCGAGAAACGGGAAAGGGAGGATACAGTAAATAGAGAGAGAGAGAGAGAGAGGAAAAGGAGAGAGGGAAAGAGGGAATAAATAAAGTGAGAGAGAGAAAAGAAACAGAGAGAGAGAGAGAGAGAGAGAGAGAGAGAGAGAGAGTGTGTGTGTGTGTGTGTGTGTGTTCGTCAGGTCTTTGGCTTTAAGAATATCAGTTTGACTGCTCTCTGAGGACAAGGGTAAGGACAGCCTCCTCTTCCCGCCTGTGTGACCGTCTGTGTGTGTGTGTGTGTGTGTGTGTGTGACCGTCTGTGTGTGTGTGTGTGTGTGTGTGAGCTGCATTCTCTCTTTTATTGGGGGAAGCGGTATTGGGAAGCTCAAACAGGATGTCCTGCTGTTGGCCCTGACTGTGAACTGCCCACACACACACACACACACACGCACGCACACACACACAAGCCACACACACACGCGCACGTGCACACACACACACACACACACACACACACACACACACACACGTGCACACACACACACACACACACACACACACCTCCTCCTCCTCCTCCTGCTGCACTGTGAAATGGCTTAAGTTAATCCAAGTAGAGAGCCCGCCCCCTTCTCTCCCTCCCTCTCCTTCTCTTCTTCTGTCCATTCTTCTCCTCTGGTCCAAGAAAAAGGAGATGAGCTTTTCATCCCCTCTCTCTATCCCCCACCTTCTCTCTATCTCTCACACACACGCACACACACACACACACCCAGGCACACACACACACACACACACACACAGATACAGACACACACACCCAGTCACACACACTCAGACACAAACACACACATATGCACACCAAGACACAGAGACACACACACACACACACACACACAGAGGAGTGGGCTGCCAACGTCTCATAGAGACACGTTGCCGTGGACGACCCTCGAGCATGTCTGTTGAGAGAATTACTGTCTAGGGAGAGAGAGACAGACAGACAGAGAGGGAAAGAGAAAGAGAGAAGAGAGGGAGAGGGTGTGTGTGTGTGTGAGAGTGTGTACTGAGGGGGTCGTATGGAGTCAAAATAGGGTCTTTTAATATTGAGAGCTTGTGTAAAGATGTTCTCACATGTGAGTTTTGCAGCTGTGCAAAAGAAGTTCTGTATGTGCAAAGACATGTCATACCTGTAAAGTGTTTTGTACATATGTGGGTGGAAGTGGGATCTGTAAAAATAGTTTGTACCATCGTGGAAAAATATACCTGCACAAAATACTTTGTATGTGTGTGTGAATCTCCCATGCACGCTTACATGATGCTTTCCCTGCAACACTGAAAAGTAATGAGCTTGTGCTTACAGACTTTGACCCTAATTTTACTGCCTTTCTGAAGAGCCAATCAACACATTGCTTACTGCCAACCAATCAGCTGCTGTGTGTGTGTGTGTGTGTGACCGTCTGTGTGTGTGTGTGTGTGTGTGTGAGCTGCATTCTCTCTTTTATTGGGGGAAGCGGTATTGGGAAGCTCAAACAGGATGTCCTGCTGTTGGCCCTGACTGTGAACTGCCCACACACACACACACACACACGCACGCACACACACACACACACACACACACAAACACGCGCACACACACACACGCGCACGTGCACACACACACACACACACACACACACACACACACACACACACACACACACAAACACACGCACACACACACACGTGCACACACACACACACACACACACCTCCTCCTCCTCCTCCTGCTGCACTGTGAAATGGCTTAAGTTAATCCAAGTAGAGAGCCCGCCCCCTTCTCTCCCTCCCTCTCCTTCTCTTCTTCTGTCCATTCTTCTCCTCTGGTCCAAGAAAAGGAGATGAGCTACTCATCCCCCTCTCTCTATCCCCCACCTTCTCTCTATCTCTCACACACACATGCACACACACACACACCCAGGCACACACACACACACACACACACACACAGATACAGACACACACACCCAGTCACACACACTCAGACACAAACACACACATATGCACACCAAGACACAGAGACACACGCACACACACACACACACACAGAGGAGTGGGCTGCCAACGTCTCATAGAGACACGTTGCCGTGGACGACCCTCGAGCATGTCTGCTGAGAGAATTACTGTCTAGGAGAGAGAGAGACAGACAGACAGAGGGAAAGAGAAAGAGAGGAAGAGAGGGAGAGAGGTGTGTATGTGTGTGTGAGTGTGTACTGAGGGGGTCGTATGGAGTCAAAATAGGGTCTTTAATATTGAGAGCTTGTGTAAAGATGTTCACATGTGAGTTTTGCAGCTGTGCAAAAGAAGTTCTGTATGTGCAAAGACATGTCATACCTGTAAAAGTGTTTTGTACATATGTGGGTGGAAGTGCGGATCTGTAAAAATAGTTTGTACACGTGTGGAAAAAATATGTACCTGCACAAATACTTTGTATGTGTGTGAATCTCCTATGCGACGCTACGCGATGCTTTCCTGCGCAACACTGAAAGTACGAGCTTGTGCTTACAGACTTTTGACCCTAATTTTACTGCCTTTCTGAAGAGCCAATCAACACATTGCTTACTGCCAACCAATCAGCGTTCCACACACAAGCTCTCAATATTAAAGACCCTATTTTGACTCCATAGGGTCGGACTGTGTGTGTGTATGTATTGGAGAGTTCAGACTGTGTGTGTGTGTGTGTGTGTGTGTATGTATTAGGGGGAGGTCAGACTGTGTGTGTATTAGGGGGAGGTCATTGCTTGTTCTGCCTGAGGATTTATGAAGTAATGAACAGGTGTTGGCTTGAGAGAGCGTGATGTGGATTAAAAGATGGTCACTCACCCTCTCTCACACACACACACACACACACACACACACACACACACACACAAACACTGTGCACACACACCGCAAGGGTCTTGGGGTCCAGGTTGTCATGCTAGCTCATGGAATTAGCCGTGCTTAGCATGTAAGTGGTACTGGTGACATTTTCATAACTCTGCTCATAACTCCCACACACACACACCTCTCCCTGTAATCCAGCCCAAATACATAGGGGACTGACACACACACACACCTCTCCCTGTAATCCAGCCCAAATACATAGGGTACTGACACACACACACACCTCTCCCTGTAATCCAGCCCAAATACATAGGGGACTGACACACACACACACACACACACCTCTCCCTGTAATCCAGCCCAAATACATGGGGGACTGACCCGCACGCACGCACACACACACACACCTCCCTGTAATCCAGCCCAAATAAATGGGAGATTGATCCCCACTCCTCTCCTTACTCACAGAGCTCGTATGCTGGGCCTGGAGTCGGAGTCTTACTGCTAACTCCCACTTAGAGGAGGAGTAGGGAACTCAGACACACTTAAAGAGGAGGAGTAGGGTACTCAGACACACTTAAAGAGTAGGAGTAGGGTACTCAGACACACTTAAAGAGTAGGATTAGGGTACTCAGTAGGAGTAGGGTACTCAGACACACTTAAAGAGTAGGATTAGGGTACTCAGTAGGAGTAGGGTACTCAGACACACTTAAAGAGGAGGAGTAGGGTACTCAGACACACTTAAAGAGTAGGATTAGGGTACTCAGTAGGAGTAGGGTACTCAGACACACTTAAAGAGTAGGAGTAGGGTACTCAGACACAGCTAGTTAATAGGCCTACTTGCTATTACAGGCAGCTCCAGTATATACTCATTTAGATATGGGGTCGTGAGTATACTCATTTAGATAGGGTCGTAGTCGTGAGTATACTCATTTAGATATGGGGTCGTGAGTATACTCATTTAGATATGGGGTCGTGAGTATACTCATTTAGATGGGGTCGTGAGTAGTCGTGAGTATACTCATTTAGATATGGGGTCGTGAGTATACTCATTTAGATAGGGTCGTGAGTATACTCATTTAGATGGGGTCATTAGTAGAAATAAAGCACGAGGAGCCGAACCGCTTCTTGAACACGTGTGAAGTTTAATGTTCACCTCAGCCAAGCCAAACCACACTCCTGCACTCCAATAATCACTTCACCTATCTAGAACCTTCCGCCCCCTACTGACATGTCATATGATCCATATATAGGCCTACAGTACATGTGTGTGTTACAGAATGGGAGTGCACTAGTCAGTGAGCTAATATCCCAGGCTGCCTCCTCTATAAGTGTGTGTGTGTGTGTGTGTAAATAAAAGACACACTACACTGCTGATCCTCACCTCTTGCAGTTGAGTTTGTTTTATAACAACAACACCAACCAAGGACACTAATGGCTAGGTTCTCCAGGAGAAGAATGCTAATGAGCAAATGGCTAGGTTCTCCAGGAGAGGAATGCTAATGGCTAGGTTCTCCAGGAATAAGGTGATAATATTAATAAGATGGGCTGGCCTTTGCGACTACTGTCTTCTTCAGAGCCTCTGTGAAGAAGACAGTAGTCGCAACGCGTCAGCCCATCATATTAAAGGCTTTTTAATTATATCAAGCAGTGTGCCTTTGGGATCTTTGGCAAGACTTTAACCACAGTCACTACTGAAGTTGAGTTTAGCCATATCTTAAAGGGACTTTTTCCTTGAGCCGAAGTGCACCTGCTTGGCAGAAAAAGTGAAGTAGCATTCCTTGATGACCAGCACTCCTAAGTGAAGAGTTGGTTTTTCGTATCTGAGACTGTCTCAGAGTCTGTCTTGTGAATTATGTGTTAATTGTTTGTTGTGTGTTCACCTGTAATTAAGAATGGTGCTGGTCACCTGTATATATGTTCACCTCTTTGTCAGTCTTGTTCAAGGCTAGTCTAGTCCAGTCCTGTGTTTGACGTGTAGGCCTAGTGACTCTGAGATAGTTAAACAGAACTGTTTATTCCATATTTACGTTTTTTTTTGCGTAGCTATTTAGAACTATTTTTTATTTTTGTTTAGTATATTCCCCTTAATCACCTGTACTTGCTTGCTGTGACTTGGTAAGCCTTAAAATTAAATCAACATTTTCACCGCATCGCTGCTGTTCTTCTGACTCTGTGGCCAAAACCCAAAAAGAAGACGAAACTCAAAGCAGTTCCGTCACAGTGAGGTTTGGTCAGTAACTGAACAGGATATCAGCTTTGGTTCTGGAGTGATATTTCAGATATGCCACCATGTGTGCAGTAGGCTATAGAGCACACACACACACACAGCTGCATTAGGCACTCGTCTCCTCCTACACACACACACACACACACACACACACACACAATAGTTCTTATAAGGACTGCAACCAGTGAGACAGAGATGGATGACATCCTTCAGGATAAAAGGCTTTAAATGACCCCAAACCCCCCCAACACACACACACACAACCCCCCTTCATAAAATGGAAGATTTGGAGGAACTCCAAAACCCAGTCTTTGGTCGACCACCCAGTTGTGCAAACATGAAACTCCACAAGCACAGCCGGTTCTGCCCTAAGTGTGTGTGTGTGTGTGTGTGTGTGAGAGAGAGGGTGAGTGAGATTGAGAGAGGAGCTTGCAGTCGTGACCCAGGAGTGGAGTTGTGTATTAATAAACTGCTTGCCTGAACTTTTCCCCTCTGCTGGGGCAGCAGCGGTTTAAAACCTCTCTCCTAGACGCACTCCGGCTGTGGGCAAGTTCCACGTGGGGGAGAAACACTCGTTTAGCCGGTGGTGGGGCCCCTCTAGCCAGCACACAGACCTCACTAAGCCGCGGCTGTGCGTGTGTGTATGTGTGTTGGCTCGTTACAGCAGGGTAACGCGATCCGAGATGAGAGATCCTCACCTTCCCCTCCTCTGTTTATTGACTCCTCATCGCCGGCTGCCTTTATTCGTTCTTTTATGTTGCGGCGTATGGAATCACGCTATCCTATTATTACCAAGCCCCATAAAATAAAACTCCATCGCTGCATTTATTTTATCTGGCAGCGAAGAGGCCAGAGAGCGAGAGAGGTTTCTTATTAAAAACCAACATGCTAGTAGCCTAGCCAAAGCGCTGTAACCAACATGCTAGTAGCCTAGCCAAAGCGCTGTAACCAACATGCTGGTAGCCTAGCCAAAGCGCTGTAACCAACTTGCTGGTAGCCTAGCCAAAGCGCTGTAACCAACATGCTGGTAGCCTAGCCAAAGCGCTGTAACTAACATGCTGGTAGCCTAGCCAAAGCGCTGCTCAGCCTCAGAGCTACTATGAGCAGACTCGGCTACTAGACCCACCAACGCCGCTGTAGACCAGTCAGCTGCAGAGCTGCGTCTGTGAGTGCTATCTGATTCTTCTTCTCTGGGAAAAACGTCTCAGGTCAATTTTCCAAATAAACGGCTACAAGCTTCCCAAACTTGAGATTCTTCAGATTGAACAGGTCTCCAAATGTAGCCCATAAATCTAATTTTTACGCTCACACTATGGGGAGTTTGATTAGTTGAGATAGAAAATACGTTAGCATGTTAGCAAACAGGTAAGCCTGTCTGCATTCTATCACACATCCAAACTGTCTGGAGAACTAAAAAACTAAACTTGATGCAAACAGGTTAAATTCAGCATAGTTTAAATGCCATTCATTCATACAATCCATTTCATGTGTGTTCACTCTCTGCAATCAAAAAGTGTGGTCATTCATGCATTCATATTAAGGTGGCGTTTGTGAAAGGATATCAATGATGTATAAAGCACAGATAGATAGATAGATAGATAGATCACACACACACACACACACACGGCCAGATGTTTGAGGCCATAATTCAATTGATAACCTTTCATGAGCACCAAACCCACACCCTTCAAAAAAGGACAATGACGTCATTTCATCACATATAAAGTTTATATACACATATAAACAATATATCATGATATTTATAAACTAAAAACAAACTTCTTTGGGCTTAGAAATGGAATTAGGGAAATTAAGGTAAAAAAATATACACAGTATGAATCATTCAGCAATACACATTTCCACAAATTACCAAAAAAAAAGAGAAAGTAAATCATACACTACTTACATACAGTGCCAATATGTCCAGCCCCCTACTGGTCCCACTCCTGAACCATGAGAGGTGGACAACAACAGTCCACTCCTGAACGTCAGGAGAGGTGGCCGCCACTGAGTGTCTTCAAGCATAGCAGAGGCAGGTGCTGTGTCTCGTCAGTACAATCTGTTTTTGTTTGTTTGTTTGTGAGTACAAGGCCCATGTTTGTTTCTGCATTAGTTTTCTCCTCCTGGGTTGCTTTTGTCTCAGCGACCCCAAAGGCAAGACGAGTTCAATGAAAACTTCAGTTCCTCAATTTAAAAAAAAAAAAAGACAAAAAAACCCCCTCAAAAGATCAGGTTCCATCACAAGCGCAGAGGGAGAACAGAACAAGACTAACAAAGCAAAAGGAACCGGGACTCTGCAGGGCCGACTAAAGATCCCAGAAGCGGGACTCTCCTGGGCCGACTAAAGACCCTAGAACCGGGAGTCTCCTGGGCCGACTAAAGACCCTAGAACCAGGAGTCTCCTGGGCCGACTAAAGACCCTAGAACCGGGAGTCTCCTGGGCCAACTAAAGACCCTAGAACCAGGAGTCTCCTGGGCCGACTAAAGACCCTAGAACCGGGAGTCTCCTGGGCCGACTAAAGACCCTAGAACCAGGAGTCTCCTGGGCCAAATAAATAAGGTCTCTGGTTATCTGCTGTCGGCGCTCTTTCTGAAACACATCACCATTATCTGCAGTCCAGCTTTGGAACAGACACATTTATGTAAACCTAACCTTGATTTCACTTGTGTGTGTGTGTGTGTGTGTGTGTGTGTGTGTGTGTGTAGGCAGTTGAACCTCAGCTTTGGAACAGACGCATTTATGTAAACCTAACCTTGATATCACTTGAAATCAGAACAGCAGTTCACGGTGTGTGTGTGTTTGTATGTGTGTGTGTGTATTAGGCAAGGCATTTCCCCAGGGTTCTCTGACATGTGTGTGTGTGTGTGTGTGTAAGTGTTTGTGTGCGTGAAGTTGAACCTCAGCCCTTTGAAGGCCACGCCAGGGGCAGAGAAACACAAAGACGTCTCTTCCTGTGGAGACGCAACTCCAACTCACCCACCGCTTAAGCCAGAGAGACAAGATCGCTATAGAGCACTCACTCTCACACACACACACACACACACACACGTAATGCCTCTCATTCGCTTGTACAAAACACACACACACACACCTGAAAAGTTGAAAAATGTAATAAATAGCTGGACGCGGTTGCAAGGCAGTATTGAAACATGCATTCGTCACAACAAACAAAACCGATGAACAAAACACACATACACAAACACGCACACTCACGCACACGCACACTCACACACACTCACACACAGAAGGGAACAATATGAACATTCGTATGACGAGCCCACAGTCCTTTAGCACGTGTGTCCTGATTGCCATGGGAACATGGAAAGGCTTCAGGGTGAGTTCTGCGTTCTCTTCTTGGGATTTGTCTTCTGGTTCTGCAACAACACGTTCTGTGTTTTTTTTTTTTTTTTTTTTTTTGGTCAGCGTCTGCGAGTGGGTTCTCCTCCCCACATAACAGGTTCTAAGCGGAGAAACTGGAGAATGACAGGTCTGCGGACAGGCCTCACGACGTTCCGGAGGTCTCCAGGTAGCTCTGCAGTTTGCGCACCGTAGGTTTGTCCAGCGAGCAAAGGTCAAAGTCGAAGGTCGTGTTCGTGATGTGGAAGTGACCGGTCTCCTCGATGAGGTTCACAATCTGTAGGGACAGGGAATGACATGCAAAGTCAGCACAGTGCACAGAAACAACACATACACACACACACACACAGAAACAACACATACAGTTAAGAACAAAATTATTCATACCCCTGACAAATATTAATATTATTAATAATTAACATGAATACTTTTGTTCTTAACTGTACACACAGACACACACAGTACAGTGCACAGAACACACACACGCAGAGAGACTCACACACGGACACACAAACACAAACACACACACACACACACACACACAGTACAGTGCACAGAACACACACACACGCAGAGAGACTCACACACGGACACACAAACACACACAGTCAGCAGAGTGTACAAAACACACACACACACACACACACACACACACAGCAGTGCACAAGACACACACACACACAAATCCAATCCAATCCACTTTATTTACATAGCACAGTTTAAACAAACACAAGGTTCACACACTCACACACACACACACAGCAGTGCACAAAACACACACACACAGCACAGCAGTGCACAAGACACACACACACACACACACACAGCAGTGCACAAGACACACACACACACACACACATACACAGCAGTGCACAAGACACACACAAACAGCAGTGCACAAGACACACACACACACACACACAC
>NC_063212.1:26340161-26345161 GCF_017589495.1 Alosa alosa | reverse complement strand
TATACTGTATATTTTATCAATGTGCTATCATGCGTATTGATTATTGATATAGCAAAGCATGTCACAATATGGGTCACTCACTTCCTCGGGGTTATGACATGTTAACAGGTACTGTGCAGCTTAGTTTTAACAACTTATGCTCTCCCAACAAGTATGGGAGCTTGTCTTCATTTTCTAATAGTTCAAATTGAGGTATAATTTGGCTGAATTGGAAGGAAATATTGGTTCCTTGGTTGTGTTGAATTTACTGCATTCAGTGAGGAAGTGTTTTTCATCTTCTACTACTCCCTCACTGCACTGCAAACACAGCCTTTCTTCCCTAGGAAGCCAGGTTTTTGCCTGTGTCTTCCCATTTCTAAAACCAGAGTGTTCACTTAATCTATAAGATGTTAGTCATTTTTCTTTGTTTTGTACTCTGTAATTTCTTTAGATAAGATGCAAATTCATAATTGGTTTTGATTTTTTGAAACTTTTCAATTTGTTGGATTGTTCAATATTGTTTTTAGCCAATATTTGTAATATTCTTCTTTTGTTAATTTTTCGATATGTTTTAACTTTGCCTGAGACATGTCAGGTGTATTCAAATTCAAATTGTGTTTTGATATAAGATAATCAAAAGGATCTCTCTCTGGGTGGGTTCTCCTCTGTAGAAGGCACTGTGATTATATTCCCTCTTGGTTTTGAGGACAGTACATGGTAATAAAATTTGCTTGCTCTTTTTTGAATATCAACTAATAGTGGATATCTTCCAAGTTCTGCTCTGCGTGACTCTCTCTCTCTCTCTCTCTCTCTCTCTCTCTCTCTCTCTCTCTCTCTCTCTCTCCCCCTCCCTCCCTCTCTCTCTCTGTCCCTCCCTCCCTCCCTCTCTCTCTCTCTCCCTCTTTCTCTCCCTCTTTCTCTCTCTCCCTCATGCAGACACAACTGGTGTCTCTTTCTCTCCCTTTTTTGTGTCTGCCAGTTTCTATGGCTAAACGCTGCTCAACATTTCCTCCCAACAGTTCTCTGACACACACACACACACACACACACACACACACCTCCAGTAGGAGGTGTACATGTTTCAGGTGTATCTGTGTTTCCTCTTTGTGTTTGTATGAGTGCTAGAGTGTGTGTATGTGTGTGTGTATGTGTGTGTATGTGTGTGTGTATGTGTACCTGTGGTGGCGGTGTGTGAGGTGTGTGTGCATGGGTCTCTCCAGGTCAGAGTCCATGTCGTTGTCGTCGTCCTCCTCGGAGTCCTCCTCGTTGTCGTCGGACGGCAGGTCCTGGATGATGGACCGTAGTGGCCCCAGCGCTGCAGAGGAGGAGGAGGCACGACACACAACACAGACCAGAGGTCAGCCAGAACTCAGCCAGAGGTCAGAGGTCATGTGGCTGACCACCTGACGAGATGTAATTAGTGATGTGGTTAGTGACATCTAACACCGCCAGCACACACACACACACACACACACACACACACACACACACACAGAGGGCAGCGTGTGTGGCTGATGGTCTCAGGAGCTGTGATTAGTGATGTGGTTAGGGACATCTAGCCAAAGTGCACACTGCTAACAGCTGCATGATGTTCTGACATTATCTAGTACTAGTACCGCATTGTGCATTAGCCGCATTGTGTATAAACTGCAGGTAAGTGTTTTATGCAAGTAGAAAAAAACATATTAATACCAAATTAACTGCCCCCGTGTATTAATCTCATAGCTGAAAAAAATGTATAAACGATGTGTAAACTGTGGCGGCTAATAGTTGGGAAATGACTGTGCGCGATCATACAGCACAGCACAGCACAGCACAGCACAGCACAGCACAGCATGTTACATTCTGTGGGGATTGAGGCGTTCAGCATTCTAGAAGGACTCTACAGACTATTCTATTCAAAATGACTGCTGGGCTGACCACAGATAGACAGTGTTCAGCACAACAGAATACAAACTGATGTTCAATCTCCACTACTAGTAACACAGACATTCAATTGGATTCATTTAGGCTCCGTTTCTACGGTGACGATGAAAAGAGAAGACGCAGAAGTGGCGTCTCGTCTTTTTTATTCGCGTTTAGAAGAGCATTCTCAGGGGGAAATCTTTGTTTATATGAAGACGCAAGAGTATGTGATATTCGATTGGATATGCATTCCAGACCGCTGGGTGGTGGTGTGATAGAACCCTGGTACGTCCACGGCGCCAGACATTCTAATTTGACAGTTTAGCCAGAGAGGTAATCAAGGCTCTTTGGTTTAGCCGTTTAGACGGAGACGCTAACCGAATTCGTCTTCAAACTCTACACTCTGGAAGGAGTCTTCAGATTTTTATGCCTTCAAGCCCCGATGGCGGGGTCGCCGTGGAAACGAAAGGCACTTATGATCAAATATTTTGTCGTCTTCCTTCACAATCGTTCTCGTATAAACGGCCCCTTAATTTCAATCAGTTTCATATTCAAAGACACATGGACGAAATACCAATGCATGGGCAGTCTGGACATGAATGGACCCTGGTGACAAAGCCATTCAGTCCACACCACTTCCTCATGGCCAACGGACTGACCAAGATTGACAGTCTGCGAGGACCAATAGGAACCTCACCTTGCCGTTTGTGGGTGGGTCCGAAGCTTGAGCTGGAGCTAGAACTTGAGCTGGCAGGACTGGGCTGCTCCGACTGTGAACACGTGAACACACACACACGCATACACACACACACACACACACACAGGGAGAGGGGGCACAACAGAGTTAGGTGACTGCAGGTGAAAATACGGCCGCAGGGTCAGAGCTGTATTATGGGTCATTTAGCTGAGGCCCTCTTGAGTGTGCCCCTAGTGGTGGTGACAGACATGACAGATGGAGCAAATGTGTCTTTTTGTGCTGTCGTTATTTAGGTCTCTTTATTGACTATAAACATCATACGTTCACAAACTAAACAGCCACACACAGACAAAGGACTCATTACACACACACACACACACACACACACACACACACACACACACACACACACAAAACAACCACACGCAAACAAAGGGCTCATTACACACACACACACGCAAACAAAGGGCTCATTACCACATATACACACACACACACACACACACACACACACACACACACACACACACACACAGACACCAAAGCAGACTCGTCACCACAAGACCACCAGCCTGAACTAGTAAAGACACACACACACACACACACACACTCTCTCCATTAACTCAGTCACGCTCATGCACGCACACACACACACACACTCTCCCCATTCAGAGCCACAGTCTACATCACATTTAGGTGACAATTTTATCCAAATCGACTTACAAAAAGGGAACGTTTTTTACAGTGCGACAAGGACAGGACAAGGTTACTGCAGCAATAAATACTACTCACGTAGCATCGAATAAGCGCCACTCGCTACTAGCATAGCATCGAATGAACACCACTCAAGTAGCATCGAATGAGCACCGCTCGCGTAGCATCAAATGAGCGCCACTCGCTACTTCCAATGAGCGCCACTCGCTACTAGCATAGCATCAAATGAACACCACTTAAGTAGCATCGAATGAGCACCACTCGCGTAGCATCAAATGAACGCCACTCGCTACTTCCAATGAGCTACCAGCGTAGCATCGAATGAGCGCCACTCGCTACTAGCTTAGCATCGAATGAGCGCCACTCGCTACTTCCAATGAGCGCCACTCGCTATCAGCGTAGCATCGACGATGGCCACTTTCGCTACTAGCGTAGCATCGAATGGCGCCCACCGCTACTAACCTTAGCATCGAATGAGGCCACTTTCGCCATCAGCGTAGCATCGAATGAGCGCCACTCGCTACTAGCGTAGCATCTAATGAACACCACTTTCTGCGTGGCATCGGATGGCGCCACTTTCGCTACTGGCGTAGCATCGAATGAGCGCCACTTTCAGAAACATCAAATGAACGCCACTCGCTACTAGCGTAGCATCTAATGAGCAACGCTTGCGTAGCATCAAATGAGCGCCACTCGCTACCAGCGTAGCATCGAATGAGCGCCACTCGCTACTAGCTTAGCATCGAATGAGTGCCACTCGCTACTTCCAATGAGCGCCACTCGCTACCAGCATAGCATCAAATGAGCGCCACTCACTACTAGCATAGCATCGAATGAGCGCCACTCGCTACTTCCAATGAGCGCCACTCGCTACTAGCGTAGCATCAAATAAGCGCCACTCCAACTAAAAGGCATTGCCAAGCCGACTGCATTTCTAAGACAGATGCCCATATCTGTGAGCGTCACAGGCACACTGCCTGCTGTAAAAAGACCAGGGGCAATTCCATGCAAAGGTCATCCCGCATGGAAAAAAAAGTTGTGCATACCCAAAAAGAACTGTTGTTAAAATCTTCATTTAGGTCTATATTTTATTGTTTGTAACTGATCTGATTGAATTTGATGGAGAATGACACTCTTTTCACATCATAAATATGGTGTGCAACCATACCATTAACAACATTTCATGGTAATATTATACATATTTAAAAAGTGGATAAATGGACCCAAGGTTCAAACAAATTGTGTCATTTGACAAATTCCACATTGACAAGGGAATGGTAGAGCAATGTCTATGCTCAGCTTGCCTTTAAGAGCATAACTCCTTACATTTGTAAGGCTTTTGTTTTAAGTCCATAAAGTTCCATGGCCATGTCACATCCATAACGTTTTATAGGAAAAGTTTATGCTACACATACAGCGTTGATGCGACAATGTCCATAGTGTCTGTCCAAAGCTGATTTATATCAATGTAAAGTGTGATGACCAAATTGTGCCCCTTTCTTACTTTTAAAACCTTTAATGGTGCGTTATGGATGTGACTTTATGGATGTTACATTATGTAAATGTATAAGACTGGAGACTTTATTATACCTCAAAGCTGATAAAGCGTCTGTTCTGGTGGCATGTCAGTTTTAATGCATTTCACCTTAGTGTTTACAATTGACATTTCAAAGATTATTAGGTTGATCAAAACCACAGGAGGCCT
>NC_063212.1:26325161-26332661 GCF_017589495.1 Alosa alosa | reverse complement strand
AAGAGGAGAGAAGAGAGGAGAGGAGAAGAGAAGAGAAGGAGGAGAGAAGAGGAGAGGAGAGGAGAAAAGAGGAGAGGAGAGGGAGAGGAGAGGAGAGGAGAGGAGAAGAGAGGAGAGGAGAGGAGAGGAGAGAAGAGAGGAGGAGAGAGAGAGGAGGAGAGGAGGAGGAGAAGAGAGGAGAGGAGGAGAGGAGAAGAGGAGAGGAGAGAAGAGGAGAGGAGAGGAGAGGAGAGGAGGAGGAGGAGAGGAGAGAGAGGAGAGGAGAGGAGGAGAGGAGAGAGAGGAGAGAGAAGAGGAGAGGAGAGGAGAGGAGAGAGAAGAGAGGAGAGGAGAGGAGAGGAGAGGAGAAGAAAAACAGAACTCCTTCACTCTTAGTGTGATGTCATCACCGCAAATAATTTCCCAGTAGCTCTGTGGTTTGATGTAAACGACTTTACCATGCAGAAAGAGAGAGAGAGAGAGAGAGAGAGAGAGAGAGAGAGATGAGTGAGTGTGTGTGTGTGTCACTGGTGGTATGTTACCTGCACTGAAGGATGTCTGGCCTTCTGCCTGGTAGTAAAATGCTAAAGCTAATGCAACCAACCTCACATCTCATTCACACACACAACCTCACATCTCATTCACACACACACACACACACACACACACACACACACACAACCTCACATCTCATTCACACACACAACTTCACATCTCATTCACACACACACACACATGCAACCAACCTCACATCTCATTCACACACACACACACAACCAACCTACACATCTCATTCACACACACACACAACCTCACATCTCACACACACACACACACACACCTCACATCTCATTCACACACACAACCTCACATGTCATTCACACACACACACACACACACACACAACCTCACACACACACACACACACACACACAACCTCACATCTCATTCACACACACACACACAACCTCACATCTCATTCACACACACAACCTCACATCTCATTCACACACACACACACACACACCCTCACATCTCATTCACACACACACACACACACACACACACACACACAACCTCACATCTCATTGACACACACACACATTTTTTTTTTTAACTAACTAACTTTGGTGAATTGTGAAAACTAAATGATTTTGTCACGTCTACTAGAGAGTCTAAATGTGTTTAACATTGTTTAGTACTAGAGAGTCTAAATATGTTGAAAGTCGGATAGAGAGTATAAATGTGCTTAACGACGGTTTGCACTAGAGAGTCTAAATGTGTTGAAAGTCGGTTTGCACTAGAGAGTCTAATAGTCTAAATGTGTTTAACGACGGTTTGCACTAGAGTCTCTAAATGTGTTGAAAGTCGGTTAGAGAGTATCAATGTGTTTAACGTTGGTTTGCACTAGAGAGTCTAAATGTGTTTAACGTCGGTCCAAACTGAATTGGACATTTGGCTCTTATAAACAGCTCCTCTGGGGATGACTGAAGGAACATCAGAGCAGAGCAGGTCTCAATTTGTGTGTGTGTGTGTTTGTTAGGAAGAGAGAGAGAGAGAAGTAGTGTGTGTTTGCACTTGCTACTGCAGGGAGAGGCTTTGATCATTTCCAGTTGGTGATGATGAGGCACACACATCTACAGTGAAGCAGTGCAGAGGAGCAGGGGGTACACACACACACACACACACACACACACACACACACACACACACACACACACAGGAGTCTTGTCCAACTAGTGAGGTGTCTGGGCAAGAGTCCTATTCCACACAAACACAGAGAAAGTTTATCCTAACTCAGTGACAACTTGGGGAACACCACAACAACAGTCTGAGTGTGTGTTTGTGTGTGCGTGTGTGTGTGTGTACGCCCATGTGTGTGTGTGTGTGTGTGTGTGTGTGTGTGTGTGTGTGTAGCCCGCAAAAAGAAAAGACAGAGAGACCACTTAGACAAAAGACTGTAAAACTTCAGTGCTGAGGATAGCAGTGGCAACAGAGTGCAGCTGGTCTACTGGTTTACTGCCCCAACCTCCCCATAGGGCAGTAAATCTGCCCCCACCCCCTAAAAGGTCACTATTTACCCCTCTGGTCCCCAGCCTACTGTCCACTCACCCTCCTCACAGCTCCACTCTAAAACACACTGCCATAAACACACACACACACACACACCATACACACACACACACACACACACACACAAAAAGAGAGCAGCAGAGAAGACTGTGGTAGAATTGTTGTGCTAACATGGATGTCTGGTGGTCACTTTATGGGGTCGGAGGACTCTTGGCTTGGGGGTTGGAGCTCTACCAGATGGCAGGGTCTGTGTGTGTGTGTGTGTGGTTTGTAGACTTCAGAGCGTATCTCTGTACAGTTCTTTGTGGGAGTTTGTTAGTGCACAGCTGTTATTGACTGTTACAGTATGTGGGTACTCCCTTGTGGATGGTAATTTTTGGTGTTCTCACACACACACACACACACACACACACACCAAAAACGCACCTACGTCCACACACACCTATAGTCACACCAAATAAGTGAGCACATGTCCACTGGCGCGCGAGCACACACACACTTTGTCACTAGACTCTAATTACAAAGACTGCCCAACACACTGACCAGTGGGTCTCCACCTTCCATGAATGCTGTTATCTATGAGTATTGTGTTCTATGAGTCTTGTGTTCTATGAATGCTGTGTTCTATGAATGCTGTGTTCTATGAGTCTTGTGTTCTATGAATGCTGTGTTCTATGAGTGCTGTGTTCTATGAATGCTGTGTTCTATGAATGCTGTGTTCTATGAATGCTGTGTTCTATGAGTCTTGTGTTCTATGAATGCTGTGTTCTATGAATGCTGTGTTCTATGAGTCTTGTGTTCTATGAGTCTTGTGTTCTATGAATGCTGTGTTCTATGAATGCTGTGTTCTATGAATGCTGTGTTCTATGAATGCTGTGTTCTATGAATGCTGTGTTCTATGAATGCTGTGTTCTATGAATGCTGTGTTCTATGAATGCTGTGTTCTATGAATGCTGTGTTCTATGAATGCTGTGTTCTATGAGTCTTGTGTTCTATGAGTCTTGTGTTCTATGAGTCTTGTGTTCTATGAGTCTTGTGTTCTATGAGTCTTGTGTTCTATGAATGCTGTGTTCTATGAGTGTTGTGTTCAGTCACGACTGAGTTCTAGACACACACACACACAGACACAGACACAAACAGACACACACACACCTCTGGCATGCACTCTACTCTTGCCACACAGATGTATAATGAGAATGAGACACTCAGAAACATCCTGACATACACACACCCCCCTCACACACACACACCACACTTTTTTTGAGAAACTTCAAAAAAGTCTCAAGAGGATCAAACACCTTTTTTGTGACGCATAAATTATACACACACACAGACACACACATCCGAGTATTAGCCCAAACAAGGCCACGGGGGTGGACAGCCTTAGTGAGGTGGGAGAGAACACCTGGTTTTTGTACGCCTGTCACCTCACTCAGTTTATGATGCACACGCACACACACACACACACACACACACACACACACACACACACACAGGGATATGGTGGATAAGCAGAAGACATTTGTGGGCCTCTATTGTGTATAGAGGTGTGTGTGTATGTGTGTGTGTGTGTGTGTGAGTGTATGTGGGGAACATTAGAGGATGACAAACATCCTCAAGGAAAACAAAAGCCATAAATGTTGAACACCTGTGCTCTAACTTCTACCAATTAATCAATCAATCAATCAATTAATTAATTAATTAATTAATTAATCAAGATTAAGCAAGATCTCAGTGTTCTAACAGAGCTACATCTCAGTGTTCTAACAGAGCAACATCTCAGTGTTCTAACAGAGCTAGATCTCAGTGTTCTAACAGAGCAAGATCTCAGTGTTCTAACAGAGCTAGCGGAGACAGTGACAGACAGAGGCCCTTTCAGAACGAAAATCACGGCTTCTCTCATTAGCCCTTTGTTCAAGAAGCACGCTCACGCATGGTCAGCCATATTAAGGACCATCCCAAACCAGTCACTGACCAGTGGTAGTGTGGTATAAACCCACCAATGCAGAGTGAACACCGCTGGTCACTTGTCAAGGGTGTGCATCCACCAATGCGGCACATCATGGAGGATGCTTCATACAAATGTGAGTTCTGTGTGAGTACCCCACACCTGTAAACAAACCCAGGGTTCCATCCCAACCTGTAAACAAACCCAGGGTTCCATCCCAACCTGTAAACAAACCCAGGGTTCAATCCCAACCTGTAAACAAACCCAGGGTAACAATGATGAAGTCGGGGCTCATGCTTTTAAGTTTAGATGATGTTTTGCCTGGTGCAAAACTGGAAAACAAACGTTTCGGGCTTAGCCCATTATCAATGTCTCACATCATAATGGAGACACACACACACACACACGCACACACACAAACTCACATCATAATGGAGACACACACACACACCATAATGGAGACACACACACACACACCAATTCCCATCATAATGAAGACACACACACACACCAATTCACATCATAATGGAGACACACACACACACACTCGCACACTCACACACACCAACTCACATCATAATGGAGACACCACACACACACACACACACACACACACACACACACACACACAGACACAGACACAGACACAGACACAGACACAGACACAGACACAGACACAGACACAGACACACACACACACACTCACATCGTAATGGAGACATTGATAATGGGCTAAGCCTGAAACGTTTGTTGTCCAGTTTTGTCCTAAGACTCATTGCTGAACTCTAGTGGAGTATCAAGCCCCCCTATTCTTTCTACTTTAACAAACCCAGGGTTGCATCCCAACCTGGTTCCGGCATGGGTGTGTGTGTGTGTGTGATAATACCAACCCAGAGAGAGAGGAGCATGGTGTGTGTGTGTGTGTGTGTGTGTGTTAATACCAACCCAGAGAGAGAGGGGCATGGTGTGTGTGTGTGTTTGTTTGTTAATACCAACCCAGAGAGAGAGGGGCATGGTTAATACCAACCAGGAGATCAATAAAGTCATTACACAAAACACACAGAGAGAGAGAGAGAGAGAGAGAGAGAGAGAGAGAGAGAGAGAGAGAGAGAGAGATAGAGAGAGAGAGAGGAAAGCCTGGCTAACACTAACCAGACAGTGGTGTGTGTGTGTGTTTGTGTGTGTGTGTGTGTGTGGCCATGGTGACTTCCTGTGGACCTGGGCATCCATGAGAACACCCACCATGTTTACACACACTTCCCCGAGCCCAGCACACACACTCCAGCAGAGCCTGCAGTCCCACTTAAGCCCTGAGTGCACACACGCACGCACACACACACACACACACACAGACACGCACACAGAACAGAAACAGAGAGAGGTGGAGAGAGGTTTTATTGGATCCCATTTAGTGGATCATTCCTACCACCATGGAATCAAAGCCACACGCCGCTGCCCTATATTTGCCATTTTCCGTGTCACTTGATATTCATTTCTATACAAATCAAGATGGCAGATTCCTAAAGAAAAGCAAGCCCACCCCATAAAGTGTATCTAAATTAGCTATGTACCTGTATGAGCTGTAAACAGTGTTGTGGGTATCAATCAAATATTATTTTGAAGTATTAAAAAACATATTTGTTTTCGAACAAAAGGGGTGGAAATTGGTACTTTTACGATACAAACATAGACTCATACATAAAACTGCTACATCATATATATGTGTGTGTGTGTGTGATGATACAAACATAGGCTCATACATAAAACTGCTACATCATATATTAAACAGCACCTGATCCCTGCTCAGTCATAACACTGAAGTCCAGACTACAAACCAGCACCTCACCACAGCACTGGAACACACACACACACCACAGCAATGGAACACACACACACACCACAGCACTGGAACACACACACACCACAGCACCACAGCACTGGAACACACACACACACACACACCAACTCACCACACACACACAAACTCACCACAGCACTGGAACACACACACACACACACACACACCAACTCACTACAGCACTGGAACACACACACACACACACACACACACACACACACACACACGAGCCCTATGGCATTGTTTTGTTAGGAGAATGAAGCCATACAGCTCTTCTATTAGGAGGTTTACCCCTTACTCTGAGTAACCTCAGTAAAGTCACTAAACCACGTACTTGGAATACCCCCCTGATGTAATGGTGCGTTCCAGTTGTCTCGTAAATCATCGTACACTCACCCGTACAACATGTACCAATGAGTGGCTTTAGGGACGCCTTTCTCTCGAGCCACGAGGGGCATTAGCAGGAGGCTAGTCATTGTTAATGTTTTGTGCTACATGTAGCCTCTAGCTAAACGGCTGGAAAATAAATTGTTACATTGTATTGCAGGCACAGCAAGACCGGTAATGCATGAATTGGGTGACCGGATTGAAGCAGCAATGTAATCGTGTGTAAGAGCATTACATCAACATTAAAATGACCCAACACAAGTACATATGCAAAAAATACATGTCATCTCATTCAACTATGGGCGAGCCATGTTTGTTGTGGGTTGTACATCCACCTCCGGAAATTTCAAGTACTCCAAGGTAAAGTGGGCGTGCCTGCCCAAAATGTTGCAAGAAAGCTGGGTAATTTACACTTTACACAACTCAGGCAGCGGATTTACGAGACTACGAGACGGAAAGCACCATAACTCTTGGAATACCCCCCTGATGTAACTCCAATCAGCCAATCAAGCACTGAACTCTAACAGTGATTCCACCAACCAAACCATAAAAGCTACTAATTACTACCAAATACTACACAAACTAATCAGCAACACTACAGTACCCAACCGCAACCCATTAGCAATGCTACAGCGCCCAACCGCAACCCATTAGCAATGCTACAGCACCAAACACCTAACCAATTAGCAATGCTAGAGCACCCAACCGCAACCCATTAGCAATGCTAGAGCACCCAACCGCAACCCATTATCAATGCTACAGTACCAAACACCTAACCAATTAGCAATGCTAGAGCAATCTTAACCAAGAACCCATTTAGCAATGCTAGAGCACCCAACCGCAACCCATTAGCAATGCTAGAGCACCCAACCGCAACCCATTAGCAATGCTACAGTACCAAACACCTAACCAATTAACAATGCTACAGCACCAAACACCTAACCCATTAGCAATGCTACAGTACCAAACACCTAACCAATTAACAATGCTACAGCACCCAACCGCAACAAATTAGCAATACCCAATCAATTAGCAATGCTACAGCACCAAACACCCAACCAATTAGCAACACTACAGCACCCAACCAATCAGCAGTGCTATACCGCCTAACACCCAACCAATCAGTAGACAGCACCCCACACCAAACCAATCAGCAGGACTATAGCAACTAAAAACAACACCATCAGCAACAACCACAACCACAACAACAACAACATCAGAGCCATGTGTCCCCCTGCGCACGTCTCACCTCTGA
>NC_063212.1:26317661-26320161 GCF_017589495.1 Alosa alosa | reverse complement strand
AACCTCTGTGGCTAACGCTAACGCCATACCAGACCCCAAAGGCATTGCTTTACATGGTAACCTCTGTGGCTGTGCACACAGGCTCGAGTGCTACAAGTCTGTTTCATCAGTAAACAACAACCACAACAACAAACAAACAAACAAAAGACGACATATAAAAGTGACTGCTGATCAGTGCACAGTGATCATCACGACTGCTGGATATTCCCGCTGCAATTGCCTGCTGTGTGTTTTAGCAGCAGCATGTGTGGTGTAGGACCTGAGGACGAGTCCAGAGTGTATCAGCAGCATGTGTGGTGTAGGACCTGAGGACGAGTCCAGAGTGTATCAGCAGCATGTGTGGTGTAGGACCTGAGGACAAGTCCAGAGTGTATCAGCAGCATTTGTGTCCTGTCCGGGTTTCAGCAGCAGGGGTGACAGGTAAAAAAGGGGCCTGAGGACGAGTAGAGTGTGCAGCATGTTTGTGTGTGTGTGGGGCGGTGTGTGTGCATGTGGTGGGGGGGGGGGTTGTTGAGTCTAGTCGGGCCCTGTGTCAGTATTTCATTGATGCTGTAAAACCATTTAGACGTCTAGACAGCCGGGCAAGTAACGAGCTTCCCAAACTGCCCCTTAAAACCTTTAACTCTATCAGTCGCTAACCTTTAACCTTCACACATAAATCACACAAACGCACACAGGCGCAAACACACACTCTTTCCTCTTTACATCAGTCATTGACCTATAACCTTCACACATAAAACTGTGTCTCCTCTTCACCCCTCTCAAACACACACACGGTGAGGGAATGACTCTGCAGTTGGTGAGTGCCACCTGGTCATCAGTGAAGTCGTAAAGCTGAACTGGAACATCCCATTTACAATGACCCCCTCCCACACACACAAAGTCCCATTCCCCATCCACAATAACCCCCCACACACACACACACACAAAGTCCCATCCCTCCACACAATAACCCTCCCACACACACACAAAGTCCCATCCCCACTTCACAATAACCGCCCCTCACACACACACACACACACACACAATCTCATTCTCTATTCTCCCAACTCCAACATACCACCATACCATGGTGTCCAAATGGGTCCTCACATTCAGCGGTGTTTGCTTGTTTGGCTGCATAGCATGCTAGTTAGCTGTGTTTGCTTGTTTGGCTGCATAGCACACTAGTTAGCTGTGTTTGCTTGTTTGGCTGCATAGCATGTTGCTAGTTAGCTGTGTTTGCTTGTTTGGCTGCATAGCATGCTAGTTTGTTTGTTAAACAGTGACATTAAGCTATGTTTGCTAATGTCCAGCTTCTAAATGTGATGTGGCTAACGGTAGTTATAATGCGATAATGTAAAAGCTTGCTAGGACAGACGCTCAAGAAGTTCAGTCAACTCTAGCAGGCGTTAAATGACTGGATACTTTGTGGATTTGTGTCGTAATGTGCTGTCTCTGTTATTGCTGCTTTTGATCAGTCAGATTTGAAATCTCCTGTGGTGGGTTGGACATATGTAGTGTCATCAAAACGCCTGCCCCGATTCCCCCATTCCACCTTAACGCATTTACATTGGTGCCGGGATGAATCATTTCGCCTTTATGTCTACCCTGCCTGATGGTAAAAATGGGACACTTTACTGCTCCGCCAAATGTAGTGTAAAGGACACATATATTTTCGCCGATAAAGGTACATATTTCGGACTATAAACAGAACAGTGTAAAAAACCTACTTTGTAAAACAGAACCCTTATAAGCCTTTAGTCTAAGAGAACCTATTTGTAAAAGAGAACCCCTATAAGACCCCTTAGTCTAAGAGAACTTTCTAGAAAGAATTCCCTGAGAACCCCTCTGTCTATAAGACCCCTTAGTCTAAGAGACCTCGGCGACGGCTCGTTTCTCCGTTTGTTTAAGACGACAGCGAGGTAGAGTGGGAGACACACACAGGCCCACGTACTGATCCCAACCCACCCGACACACACACACACACCAACCTACCTGACACACACATACACACACTGATCCCAACCCACCTGACACACAGGGCCACTGATCCCATCCCAGCCAACACACACACACAAACACAGAGAGAGACAGACAGACACATAGAAAGACACACACACACACACACACACACACACACACACACACACACACACACACACACACACACACACAAGCACACACAGGCCTACTGATTCAACCCCAAAACCCTGTCTGTCAGTAATCCATCAAACACAAAGAGCTGTTTGGATACGAAACCACTTCCATGTGCACCATCCCGAAAACCCCCTGATCAACACACACACACACACACACACACACACACACACACACACACACACACACACACACACACACACACACACACGCTCACACACACGCGCACACTCCCTTTAGTCATTGAGGTGTTTATATGACCACCAGCACAAAAAATAACACTTAATTGAAACAGTATGGCCATATATGGCTATGCATGATTTAAAACAAACTCTACAGAGAACACTTACCCACCAAAACA
>NC_063212.1:26312661-26315161 GCF_017589495.1 Alosa alosa | reverse complement strand
CGTGCACGGACATACACACACAACAACATACACTCACACACACACATAGGGGCACGATTGACTGCCATCCCCATTACTGTCCATCTCTATTGCCAACCCAATCAGGTAAATTGGCCGTTGCGTCCCACATTGCAAACGGACCTTAATTAATATGATCCTCTCTAACGAATGGGCTTTGATTAAAACGAGCCCTCACCAAACACACAGACACACACACACACACTAATCAGTGCCAATCACTGGCTTTGATCCTGGGCACGCCTCATCTGAAAACCAATCAGGGGAGAGGGGGATGATGTCATGCAGTCACACTCAAAGCCATAAAACATCCTCCACCGTAACGGGAATGACAAGGGGAGGAGAGAGAGAGAGAGGGGGGGGGGGGGAGAGGTGGAGAGAGAGAGGAGGGGGTAGTTTGGGGAAGGAAAGAATAACAAGGAAAGTGAGAGAGAGAGAGGGAGAGAGAACCACAAAACTTGAAGAGAAATGCTGTCCATACATTCTGGTACTGTGCCAAAACTAGGAGGAGAGAGAGAGAGAAAGAGAGGAGAGAGAGACAGAGAGAGAGAGAGAGAGAGAGAGAGAGAGAGAGAGAGAGAGAGAGGGAGAAGAGGGAGAGAGACAGAGAGGGTTCACTATGGGGCTCTTCTCAATTAATTGAACGAGGCTGGCAGGAGCCACAATCAGTAGAGAGCATTTCCAAGACTGTGTGTGTGTGTGTGTGTGTGTGTGTGTGTGTGTCTCTGAGTGCTGATTGTGTAAATGTTTGTGTGTGTGTGTGTGTGTGTTTGTGTTTGTGTGTCTGGTGCTTGCTATGTGTGTGTCTTGGCGATGTGTGTGGGTGCTGCGTGTGTGTGTGTGTGCGCATGTGTGTGTGTGTGTGTGTGCCCACCCCTCCAGCCTTGAGCAGCTTCCTCCTGAACTCCTCGGTGGGGTTATTAAAGGTCAGCTTCTCACAGCGCAGGTGGTTGACGGGCGGATGACCCTCCAGGTGCAGAAACAAGTCGGCTCTACTCATTGGAAGGCCTCCTACAACGGAGGAGGGAGAGGGAGGAGGAGAGAGAGAGAGAGAGGGGGGGGCAGAGAGGGGGAGAGCAGGGAGGAGAGGGAGGAGGGAGGAGGGAGAGAGAGAGAGGAGGGAGAGAGAGGGGGGGGGAGAGGGAGAGCAGGGAGAGAGAGAGAGAGAGAGAGAGGAGAGAGAGAGAGAGAGAGAGAGAGTGAGGGAAGAGAGAGAGAGAGAGAGAGGGAGGAGGGAGAAAGAGAGAGAGGAGGGAGAGAGAGAGAGAGAGAGGAGAGAGAGGGGAGAGGGAGAGAGAGAGAGAGAGAGAGAGAGAGAGAGAGAGGGGAGAGAGGTTAGATGAGGGGAGAGGTGGGGAAGATTACTTTACTGACGGATCCTCTGGCTGCACTATGCACTTATGATTTTACAGAAAGAAACACGAGAACATCTCTGCTTGTGTGTTATGCGTGCGTGCGGGTTAATAGTGACATACCTTATTTTTGAAGTAAACCTCGATGGGCAGGATGAAGCCGGCGTATCCCGACTCCTCCACCCCTAGGGAGGATCATGCACCTCAAAGACCTAGGACACATTATTAGGATCCTTGCACACTACAAAGGACATAGGACACATTATTAGGATCCTTGCACACTACAAAGGACAGAGGACTCATTATTAGGATCCTTGCACACTAAAAAGGACAGAGGACACATTATTAGGATCCTGGCACACTGCAAAGGACAGAGGACTCATTATTAGGATCCATTATTAGGATCCTTGCACACTGCAAAGGACAGAGGACTCATTATTAGGATCCTTGCACACTGCAAAGGGCATAGAACAGAGTATTCATTATTAGGATTCTTGCACACTACAAAGGGCATTGGACAGATGATTCATTATTAGGATCCTTGCACACTACAAACGACAGAGGATTGATTAACACCACTGCACTTCATAAACAGGACCCTCCTCACACACTGATAAGTATGGTGGTAATCATCATCACTACCAGGTGGGAAAAACAAAACCAAGTTGATTAGCACAGGTCACTACTTTACTACACCTCACCTCACCTCACTTTATGTGGATGGTGCCTGCACACTAAACTGTGACCACTACACAAAGGATTCATGACTAAAAACAATACAACTTAGCAATACTGCACTGTATGTGCAGGACTTTTGCACAGGGAAATGGCTGAGGATACATCAGCACGTCTCCATGGTCACCACTGACTACACCCAGGACAACGGCATGGCAGCCTGGAGGGAGGGAGGGGGCTCTGCATGATCAGGAAGTGAGAGGAAAATAGCACCATCTCCCAAACAAATGCAATCAGTGTGTGTGTGGAGCATTAGTCAGTCACACACACACACTTACAGTATACACACACACACACACACACACACGTTTCTTCTTCGTGATCTCATCTAGGCAGACAGGCCCATTACTTAGGCAACATTACCAGCAACTAAATGTGCATGAAATTAGGCATGA
>NC_063212.1:26292661-26310161 GCF_017589495.1 Alosa alosa | reverse complement strand
GTGATATTGACCTAAAGTGTATTGAAACATGATGCAGTGTGAGCATTATGTCTCATAGCCCAGCTCGGCTTGTCCCTGCACTCCAAAATCTGGCTAGTTAGCCGATGCTACCAACAGCTTTTCAATAGTGGTGCTTCGGCATCGGGCTAGCCATGCAAATAAATCACTGTTTTACACCCATTTACGAGGCTCAATGTATCTCCACACTTCATTGGTGGACTTCGAGGGCCCTGACATTTAAAGCGAGACATTGAGAACTTTGAAAAAGCACTGGTAGTTTACTTACAAGGCGATTTATACAGACAGTATCTTCCACGAAGTTTAAGCGTTTGCAGCCATCTTGAATTTAGTCCGCGATAAGTCGAACAACAGTAAGAATGAACAGGTATGATAAGGGATCAGATTCCAAAAAAATTCAGTGGAAATGCATGGTTCCAGTTTCTTCCAGTAGCAGCATTCAGAGATGCATTCAGGGAGGGGAGAGGGAGGGAGGGAGAGAGAGAGAGGGGAGAGGGAGCTTCTCAAAAAGAGACTCTTCTCCAAACATCTGCTCCCATTCTGCAGACAGGTATCAGGTATCAGCCAGTACAGTGTAGGCTTGTGTGCTTGTCATCCAGGCCATGAGAGAGAGAGAGTGTGTGTGTGTGTGTGTGTGTGTGTGTGTGTGTGTGTGTGTGTGTGTGTGTGTGTTGCAGTATACTCTCAAACCGAAAGCGAGAAAGAGTGTATTTGTTTGTGATGCCTGTCTATGAGTGACAGCTTGGCCTAGTAGTCCCGTGTGTGTGTGTGTGTGTGTGTGTGTGTGTGTGTGTGTGTGTGTGTGTGTGTGTGTGTGTGTGTGTGTGTGTGTGTGTTGGCTGTGGCCTCTGCTGCCCCTGAGTAAATATTGAGGGTCGTGATTAACTGGGCAGCCGGGTCAGACTCAATTACAGGGACTCAGAAAGGAGCCATTCACATTCAAGAACGGACTGTGTGTGTGTGTGTGTGTGTGTGTGTGTGTGTGTGTTAAAGGGTTGAAGGATGTAATAAGCAGTGAGGGGGGACGAACAGGGTGATTTGGGCTTGTTGTTTTAGCAAAGTGTGTCCCCCCCCTCATCATGTGTTCTTGGGAGATCTTGCTCTGTGTGATCACACACACACACACATTCACAGCCTAAAACAAGCCATACTACACTCACATCACATTCAGAGGATTTTCACAGTGCAGTGGCGTGTGTGTGTGTGTGTGTGTGTGTGTGTGTGTGTGTGTCGTCGTGGTGTGTGTGTGTGTGTGTGTGTGTGTGTGTGTGTGTGTGTGTGTGTGTGTGTGTGCAAGTGTGTGTGTGTGTGTGTGTGCGCGTGTGCGTGTGTGTGTGTGTGTGTGTGCGTGCGCGCGAGTGTGTGTGTGTGTGTGTGCGTGCGTGCGAGTGTGTGTGTGCGTGCGTGTGTGCGTGCGAGTGTGTGTGTGCGTGCGTGTGTGCGTGCGAGTGTGTGTGTGCGTGCGTGTGTGCGTGCGAGTGTGTGCGCGATCACACAGAGCAAGATCTCTTTCCTCCTTCTCTCTCTCTCCCTCTTTTTTCCCTACACCTCTCTCTTCTCCTCTCTCTCTCCTTCTCTCTATCTCTCGCTCATTAAGTGGACCCCTCACCTCACTCCCATATAGTGCAGTGGACCCCTCACCTCACTCCCACATAGTGCAGTGGACCCCTCACCTCACACGCACACACACACGCACACACACACCCCTCACCTCACTCCCATATAGTGCAGTGGACCCCTCACCTCACACGCACACACACACACACACACACACCCCTCACCTCACTCCCATATAGTGCAGTTCAGTCAAATCTGTTGTTCTGTTGTGTTGTGACCACATCTGAAAGGTCTATATGTGGATATAGGGCCCTGCAAGCTTTGTCCTTTAGTGTTTTCCTCTCTCTCTCTCTCTCTCTCTCTCTCTCTCTCTCTCTCTCTCTCTCCTCTCTCAGGGGTCAAAAATGTCACCAGGCGTGCTAACAACAGATGAGGAGCGAGACTCACAATACACTCACTCCCCCCCACACACACAACTTGGCAGCAGGAGCATGGCCAACAATTACAACAGTGCTGAGAAAGCTAGGCGGTAAAGGCGCGCGCACACACACACACACACACACACACACACACAGAGAGCAAATGCCACCTCTGTAAGTGGGCCAAGAGCTCTCCACCCCCAAGCACATCGAGCCAAGATGCCAATCACCAAACAATGGCCGTCGCCACACATTTGGTCTCTCTCAGAGACCAGCCCATAATGAGCTCTGAGCGGATGGGCCGACGACCCCACTGTAAAAAATAAACACATTTCCATTGCCATGGCTACAGCCCATTACACAGCTTACCAGTTATGATGATTGATCTCAACCCCAATCCCCAATCACACACACACACACACAAACACAGACACAGACACACACACACACACACAGAAAGCCATAGCCTTTTACAGTCCAATACTTCGTGACATTTAACGTGCTGTAATTTATGTGACATTTAAGTGCCGTCTTATTCCTGATCATTACACGGCTTCCCTATCTCCCACAGCACATAAAACCCAAAGGCACTCAGGACAAAGCACCTCACACACACACACACGCACTCGCGCACACACACACACTCGCGCACACACACACACACACATCCACTCACCTGGGCCTCACATGTAGGTGTCATTTTCCACCCTACCTCTAAAAGACACACACACACATACTTTTTCTCTGGAACTCTCTCTCCCTCTCCCTCACACACACGCACACACACTCTCTCTCTCTCTCTCAAGTCTTCAGAGAACCTGCTTGACTCCTTTCACACAGAGATTAGCGGCTCTCACCCGACTGTGAACTCCCCTGTTTCAGGAGATCTCTCTCTCTCTCTCTCTACCTCTCTCTCTCTCTCTACCTCTCTCTCTCTCTCTACCTTTCTCTCTCTCTCTCTCTACCTCTCTCTCTCTCTCTCTCTCTCTCTACAACCCCAGCTTGTAGTGGGATATGTTCCACGAGAGCTGGCAAGAAGAGGATGAAGAGAGAGGAGGAGGAGGAAGGAGGAGGAGAAGAGGAGGAGGAAGGAGGGAAGAGGAGGAGAGAAGAAGAGAGAAGAGAGGAAGAAGAGAGGGAGAGAGAGAAGAGCGAGGACAGAGAGCAGGAAGAGAGAGAAGAGAGAGGAGAGAGAGGAGGAAGAGAGTCACCAGTGTGAATGCTTCATGTGTTCTGTCCATGATGCATTTTTTTTTAAGTATATTTTTTGGCCTTTTTATGCCTTTAATGACAGGACAGTGGAGAGTGACAGGAAGTGAGTGGGAGAGAGAGCAGGGGAAAGGACCACGGGGCGGGAATCGAATCCGGGTCTCCGGCGTACGGTGCAGGTGCCCCAGTCCAGACTTGCCTTTAAAACCCCACTGCCTGTTTAATTCCAGTAAGTCACAGACTTGCCTTTAAAGCCCCACTGCCTGTTTAATTCCAGTAAGTCACAGACTTGCCTTTAAAGCCCCACTGCCTGTTTAATTCCAGTAAATCACAGACTTGCCTTTAAAGCGCTACTGCCTGTTTATAACTCACAGAATGGAAGGAGACCTAATGACCTAGCAGGCATGTTCCAGCATCACACACCTTCTAACCCACTCAGATCACAGGAGATGGGACACTCTATGGGCAAAACCAGCTGTTTGGGAACACTCTATGGGCAAAACCAGCTGTTAGAACTAAAGACGATGAAGCCGTTTTTAGCTGCTATGCAGCTCAGCCTGGAACCAGCTTCCAGACGACATGAGAAATGCCCCACCTGCCCCACCTGCCCCACCTGATGCCAGTTGCAAATCTAGACAGAAGTGCAGTTTGCTAGAGAACAGGACAACTCAAGTGGAACATGTGCAGTGTAAATCATGGACATGACTTTGTGTTCCACAGATATGAACTCATCAATATGCCACATCACAGTACACTGCAGCCATGGAACATGGCACAATGCAAAAACAGGTGAATACAAACAACAACAACAACACCATAAAACAAACAAACAAACCAAGAGTCTGGTGTGCTCGGTTAGTCTCCCTCATCAATAATAATGATCCCATTAGCCTACTGCCCCGAGATACAGCTGGAGACTATGTGTGTGTGTGTGTGTGTGTGTGTGTGTGTGTGTGTGTGTGTGTGTGTGTGTGTGTGTGTGTGTGTGTGTGTGTGGGGGGGGGTGGCGGTGGTTGCACTAGACAGATAGATACACACACACACACACACACACACAGGAACAATCTGTCTCTTTGTAACAACTCTGCTGAGGAGCTGTGCCATTCATCACCCAGTTGACAAACAAGCTTCCGGTCCAACAACACACACCGTTTGGACAGGCAATTTGCTTGAGTTTGCAAAAATGTGTGTGTGTGTGTGTGTGTGTGTGTGTGTGTGTATGATCTTCTGAGAGCTTGACAAATGTGTGTGTGATTCTGAGAATGTGAGGGTTGCCTTGTAGAGTTTCCTCTCGTATTGTGTGTGTGTGTGTGTGTGTGTGTGTGTGTGTGTGTGTGTGTGTGTGTGTGTGTGTGTGTGTGTGTGTAGTGTGTGTGTAGAGGTTGCACCAGCCACACAAAAACGGCAAACACACACACACAGGCACACACACACACCAAGATTACATTAGATTAGATTCAACTTTGTCATTGTGCAGAGTACAAGTACAAAGACAACGAAATGCAGTTTGCGTCTAACCAGAAGTGCAAAAAAAACAGCAAACACACACACACACACACAGATCACTAACACACACACACACCTCACCATATGGGCTGTGCCCTGCCTGAACCTGCAGGTGTGACATGACACCTCCCGCATGGGAGCACACACAAGGGCGAGGGTGTGTGTGTGTGTGTGTGTGTGTGTGTGTGTGTGTGTGTGGGGGGGGTGGCAGGGGTGGCGGTGGTTTACTAGACAGATAGATACACACACACACACACACACACACACAGGAACAATCTGTCTCTTTGTAACAACTCTGCTGAGGAGCTGTACCATTCATCACCCAGTTGACAAACAAGCTTCCGGTCCAACAACACACACCGTTTGGACAGGCAATTTATGGAAGTTTGCAAAAATGTGTGTGTGTACGTGTGTGTGTGTGTGTGTGTGTGTGTGTGTGTGTGTGTGTGTGTGTGTGTATGATCTTCTGAGAGCTTGACAAATGTGTGTGTGATTCTGAAATGTGAAGGTTGCACTTGTAGAGTTTCCTCTCGTATTGTGTGTGTGTGTGTGTGTGTGTGTGTGTGTGTGTGTGTGTTATTATTGTGTGTTTGTGTGTGTGTGTAGCAGAGGGTTTACCAGCCACACAAAACGGCAAACACACACACACACCGGCACACACACACACCAAGACCACATTAGATTAGATTCAACTTTGTCATTGTGCAGAGTACAAAGTACAAAGACAACGAAAAATGCAGTTTGCGTCTAACCAGAATTTCTGCAAAAGCAGCAAACACACCACACGCACACACAGATCACTGTACACACACACACACACACCTCACCATATGGGCTGTGCCCTGCCTGAACCTGCAGGTGTGACATGACACCTCCCGCATGGGAGCACACACAAGGGCGAGGGTGTGTGTGTGTGTGTGTGTGTGTGTGTTGTGTGTGGATGGGGGAGGAGAATCCTCAAACCTACTGCTGCTTGTAGACTCAACAACACCAAACTGTGCCAAATACACAATCCCATTCATTCTCACCCTTTCTCTCTCACACACACACACACACACACACACACACACATCTGGGAGGAGAGGAAGAGTAAGAAAAGGAGGAGTAGGAGAAAATCTGTTCCTGACTGTGTGTGTGCACGGTTGGCGGATTATATTTTTGTGGTATTGTGGTGTGGGTTTATATTTCCATACCACAATACATTCATTATACCACATCACAGCAAACATACACATACACACACACACACACACACAATAACAGACTAAACACACACACACACA
Organism: Alosa alosa; assembly: GCF_017589495.1. Classification (NCBI taxonomy): domain Eukaryota; kingdom Metazoa; phylum Chordata; class Actinopteri; order Clupeiformes; family Clupeidae; genus Alosa; species Alosa alosa. The sequence goes on along the minus strand of NC_063212.1, from coordinate 26,304,169 downwards.
CATACAACATCACAGACCAGACTAAACAAACAATTACAATATCACAGACTAAATACATCACCAAAGACACACAAACACACACAATCACAGACCAAACACATCACCACAGACAAGCACAGACACGGGCCAATGCTAGCAAACTCTACCAGCCAAACTCAACCATTTCCATGGAAGTTAGACACACAAACGCGCACACACACAAACACTCTCTGAATCAGAAGAGCTGCATGATTGGTCTCGTGGTGTGTGTGTGTGTGTGAGAGTTAGTGACTGAGTGAGTGAGTGCATGCATGCTTGTTGTGTGAGGGAGAGAGAAAACCTGGTGATATTGGTTAAGTGTGTGTGTGTGTGTGTGTGCGCGCGCATGCTTGTGTGTGAGGGAGAGAAAAAAACCTGGTGATATTGTAGAGCCCTAAGCGTGGGGCAAGTGATAGCAGTTGCAGGAGACACACACACACACACCAAGAAGCATGGGCAGTGTGAGAAGTGTCAGTGGTAGCTGGAAAAGTGAAGTGACTTGTGGGAGAATCAGCTACACTGACACGTCTTTCAGAAATGGTCACTCTTGGACTGTAGCCTTTCGTCACCACGACAACGCAAGGCAACATGACCGTGGACACTGTGAAGAGGCCTGTGTGTGAGTGTGAGTGTGTGTGTGTGTGTGTGAGTGTGAGTGTGTCTGTGTGTGTGTGAGAGTGTGTGTGTGTGAGAGTGTGTGTGTGTGACAATGTGACCTTGGGCATTGTAAAGGGGTCTGTGTTATGGCTCTTCAGACAGGCCCCAGCCTGCCATCCCATAATTGGCACCATGTTAAGGGGGAACACGGTTGCCAGGTAAGACTTCCTCAAAAGGTCCCTCATGAAGTCTCAGCACTCTACTGAGCTCACTTCCTGTCTGCATTGCTTTGTGCGGTGTGTGTGTGTGTGTGTGTGTGTGTGTAGCAGAGGTGACTATCTGCAATGCTTTGTGCGGTGTGTGTGTGTGTGTGTGATGATGATGAATGCTTTGTGATGATTCTGAAAGTGTTTGTTAGACCAGCTAGGTGACTATTTTACTCAAAAATGCTTTGTGCGGTGACATTCTGAAAAGCTGCACAACTTTGAAAGGGAGGGAGGGAGAGCCATAGCTATATTAGAGAACCTAGAGAGATATTTTACTCAAAAGAGATCTGAGAGAAGAGAGAGGAGAGAGAGTCTGAAGAAAAAAGAAAGAAAGAAAATTAATAAAAAGAAAGAATAAGAGGAGATGAGGGAGAGAGAGAAATGGATTCTAAAGAGATGGAGAAAGAGTTTGGGTAATGAAAATGGAGGGTGGGATGAAACTAGGAAGACAGAAAAAAAAAAGAAAAGATGTAACATTAACTCTAGTCTTAAAAGATGTAGTGTAATAATGGTGTGTGTGGCAATGTGTGTGTGTGTAATGTGGCGTGTATTATTACATGCCTGCGTGTGTGTGTCATTAATGTGGCGTGTGTGTGCAGCATGCCCTGCGTGTGATGTGTGTGTGTGTGTGTGAATGTGTGTAATAATGTGTGTGTGTGTGTGTGTGTCTGTGGCGTGTGAATAATGCTTGTGTGTGCATGCATACCTGCGTGTGTGTGCATGACAATGCGTGTTAAACAATGCATTATTATTATTGCATACCTGCGTGTGTGTGTGTGTGTGCGTGCGTGCGTGCGTGCGTGTGTGTGTGTGTGTGTGTGTGAGCGTGTGTGTGCATGCCTGCGTGTGTGTGTGTGCGTGTGAGCGTGTGTGTGCATGTGCGTGTACCTGCGTGTGTGTGTGCATGCCTGCGTGTGTGTGTGTGCATACGTCTGTGCCTGTGTGTGCCTGCGTATGTGTGTGTGCCTGCATGTATGTGCACGCCTGCGAGTGTGTGTGCACATCAGCAAGCTGTAAATGCTGAAAGTGAAGGTGCCGAGTGGACAGCAGGGAAATCAATACTAATGCCTCCATGTCAGGCCCAGACACTCACTTGCACACACACACACACACACACACGTGGAGAAAACTATGGAAATAGAACACACACACACACACACACACACTGTATGCCTCCATGTCAGGCCCAGACGCTCGCTTGCACACACACACACACACTGTATGCCTCCATGTCAGGCCCAGACGCTCGCTTGCACACACACGCACGTATTGAGATGAAGAAACAATAGACAGCACTGAGGCAGAAAGAAAATCAGCCCCCACGCACACACACATGCACACACACTGAACAGTGCTGCAGTGCTCTCTGGGGAGTCTGGTAGCCCATGCGGTTCACCTACTAAGTGGACACACACACGGTTCACCCACTGAGCAGAGTCTTATACTAAAGCGGCTTTGCCATCAACCCCACACACACACAGACACACACAGGGCAGAGGGGAGAGGTTTGCCACGGAAGAGAAAACATTCTGCAGTGGAGCAGATGGACCCCAAGGCCCTACAGCCAAGCCCAGGGGTCAGCACAGACCACCTCAAGGGCCTGGACGTGTGTGTGGACGTGTGTGTGTGTATGTGTGTACGTGTGTGTGTGTGTACGTGTATGTGTGTGTGTGTGTGTGTGTGTGTGTGTGTGTGTGTGTGTGTGTGTGTGTGCGTGCGTTCATTGATAGCCTTCTCATGACCACTGCTGAGCTGATATTTGGTGAGCATATATGCCTAGAGAAAATGAAAACGAAGAAAAGCCAACTTTGTTCCAAGCTCCTTACGTAAATGCAATAGACACATGGGGAGAGGATGCTTTTGGAAAAATAAACCATGAAAAAAACAAACCACTTCACTGTTATGTTAGTATTTTGTTTGTTGCTTAAAAACGTTGTATATGATGGCCTTGAAGTCTTGAGTTAGCCTACTGAATTGGCTGGTACCATAAAGTTTGTGCATGCTCTCTCCAACGCAAACCAGATTTGGGGTTCCATAGCCAAGTAATTCTGCTATATAACGTTGAAAACAGATAATGTGTTTACCGACAACCACACAAGAGATTCTGTAATGTGCGTGTATGTCGTTCACACATAGGTCCGTATAAGGTCAGTATAAGGTCCGCAGGTTAGCATCATATCTGAATCATGTTCCATACAAAGAACTCATTCTAGAACAGCTGTCTTTTAGAGCATCCGGAGGTTCTACAGAGTTGTTCCAAGAGAAGGAGAGGATTGGGATGCTGAGCAGTCGAAGAGAAGGAGAGAGAGAGAGGGAGAGAGAGAGGAAGAGAGGAGTGTTCCTGTGCAGAAGAGGTCTCCCTGCACTTATCTATTTAGAGATGCATCGCAGTCTCATCTTATTGATCCGAGCACTTTCCTCAGGTTCAAGGACTGTGTCGCATACACACACAGAGTTGAAGGAATGGCATGGCAAGGACAACTGTCCCCTACATTATAATAATCACAAGCAGATTCAGTTTACAGTTTAAAGGTGTGAGAATCCTTGGACCGTTAAACACACCCTCTGTGAACACACACACACACACACACACACACACACAGAAATTGGGGGCTATGTAATTTTTGGGTGTCTGTGTGGACTTGAATTCCGGACTTTCCAACATTCTGTTAAAAGCTGCCCACACACACACACACACACACTGCTCCGGTAGATCAGATGTCTTATACAAACATGTATCCGTGACATGTTTCAGTATTTTGCATCAACATTGTGTGTGTGTGTGTGTGTGTGTGTGTGTGTGTGTATATATCTAAATAGTGCAGTGTCATATTCTGAGGGTTTGAGACCCAAAAGGACAAAGCAACTACAGTCACTCCAAATCATTGACAGCGCTGTGTGTGTGTGCGTTTGCTTGCTTATGTAGTCCACTACAAGAAGACTGCCTCATTGTCAGCTCTTCAGCACACATACATATGTGTGTGTGTGTATGTGTGTGTAAGTGTATGTGTGTGTAAGTGTGTGAGTGTGTGTTGCCGCATGGTCAGTGCTTCAGCATCACTGTGCTAAAATTCCTCCAAACCGGCTCCCATCAATAGAGGCATTGAGTTTCCCGTCGGAAACTCTCTCTCTCTCTCTCTCTCTCTCTCTCACACACACACACACACACATAGATACACACTCACACAGTGGACAGTCCTGCCAGCTGGCCACAGCGGCAGCAGACTGGTGACCGATGAGCTGGCCACCGGGCATTTATGAAATCATTTCTTTGGGAACAATTAACTGAGCTTAACCATAATTACAGTAATCAGTTGCACAAACACAACAGATGGTTCTCGTTTCTCGTTTTTGGATTCCTTATTCTGTGAGAAGAAAACTCAACGTCGCTAATAAACTCAGGTCACACACTCACACTCCTCGCACAGTTTTAAACCTCATAGATAAACTCCTCATAGTGTTAAACTGTATAGTGTTAAACCTTATGGATCAACTCCTCATAGTGTTAAACCTCATCGATTAACTCCTCGGTGTTAAACTGTACAGTTTTAAATCTCATAGATCAACTCCTCATAGTGTTAAACCTTATAGATTAACTCATAATAAAGTTAAATTGTATAGATCAACTCCTCATAGTGTTAACTGCACATATCAACTCCTAATAGTGTTAAACCGCATAGGTCAACTCCAAATAGAGCCACACTGTAAAGTGTTTAATCTCATAGAACAACTCCTCATAGTGTTAAATGTTATAGTTTTAAACCTCACAGATAACTCCTTGTAGTGTTAAGCCTCATAGATCAACCTCAGAATGTTAAACTGTAGTGTTAAACCACATAGGTCAACCTCATAGTGTTAAACTGTAGTGTTAAACCTCATAGAACAACTCCTAAGTAGCAGAAATCTTAAAAGTGTAACTCCTCACGACCACAGAAAAGCTTAAAATAGTCCTTAGTAACAGAAGTGTAACATATGTGTAACTACAGAGCAGGAACAGAAAAACGCTGCAGTGTGTGTGTGTGTGTGTGTGCATGTTTTGAATAAAGTGTGTGTGTATGTATGAAGCATGTTTGAATAATTTGCATGTGTGTCTGTGTGTGTGTGTGTTTGTATGTATGTGGTTGTGTGTGTATATATATGTTTGAGAAAGGGTTATTTGCATGTGTGTCTGTGTGTGTGTGTGTGTGTGTGTGTGTGTGTGTGTGTGTGTGTAAGGCAGGAGGCAGTGTTGGGGATAACAGCATTAGTGGTAGTAATTCTAGTAGTAGTATAATAATATCAGTAGTAGCATCATTGGTAGTGATGGTAATAGTTTGTGTGTGTGTGTAAACTGTGTGTGTGTCTGTGTGTGTGTAGAGCTTCAGTGTGTGTGAACTGTGTGTGTGTGTGTGTGTGTGTGTAGGGGTTCAGTGTGTGTGTGAACTGTGTGTGTGTGTACTGTGTGTGTGTGTGTGTAGGGCTACAGTGTGTGTGAACTGTGTGTGTGTGTGTGTGTGTGTGTGTGTGTGTGTGTGTGTGTGTGTGTGTGCGTGTGTGAACGATGTCTGGGACTGCAGGTTTAGGTCCCCCCCCCTTCTTTCTAAGAGGCTGTTAAAAATAAAACCGAGACAAAGGCTGGACAGACAGACAAATGTTTTACAGCAGGAGGAGGAGGAGGAGGAGGAGAGAGAGAGAGAGAGAGAGAGAGAGAGAGAGAGAGAGAGAGAGAGAGAGAGGAGAGAGAGAGGAACACTGCCAGCAGCAGCCAATATAAAAGACACTTCAATAAACCACTTCCTCCCCACACCACCCCACCCCCCTCTCATTCACAAAAACCAGGGACAGCAAGCATTTATGGCTACTTCCTGTTTGGAGGTGGAGGTGGAGGGAGGGGGGGGGTGTCTCTCTCTCTATCTATCTCTCTCTCCCTCTCTCTCTCTCCCTCTCTCTCTCCAGCAGGCCGAGGGAAGGGCTGGGCAGTAGGTACCATCAGGTCTCTGCTGTAAAACATACTGCCAGGCTACCACTACAGCCTACACACACACACACCCCACACACACACACCAAAAGAGAGGGGGAGAAGGAGAGAGAGAGAGGGATGATGAGAAAGAGGCAAGAGCAGACTCAGTTCACACACACACACACACACACACACACACACACACACACACACACACACACACACACACACGAGTCTGGCAGAGCTTTTGTCCACAGCTAGGGATGCAGAGACAGCCTGTTGCTATTGTGACAGATACTGCACATCCAGCCGTTTTACTGGACACACACACACACACAGTTTGGATGATTACTGACAGCTTTCAGCAGAAAAACAACAATCACCACGTCACCTCGATTATCTTCCAAACACATATTTTGTATACAGTCATCTTCCTACCACATACACTTTCATTCTCACCACTCTTTCTCTCCCCTCACTCACCCCTCCCTCCCTCCCTCCATCCTGCTCTCCCTCCCTCCCTCCCTGATCCCTCCATCCTGCTCTCCCTCCCTCTCTCCCTGATCCCTCTCTCCTGGAGCTGGTCCAACAAGAGCCATTATGCTGACAAGGTCTGAGCCTTCAGCTGTCCTCATCACCTTCCTGCTCTAAGAACACCACCACTACACACACACACACACACACACACACACACACACACAGTCACATCTCACTCCCTCCCACACACACACACACACACACAAATCACTGACTGCTGAGAGGAACTCTAACAAAGACAGAGAGAGAGGAAACAAGGAGGTAGAGAGGTCAGAGAAAGAGAGAGAGAGAGAGAGGGGGAGAGGAGAGAGAGAGGAGAGAGAGAGGGAGAGAGAGAAAGAGAGGAGAGAGACACACACACACACACACACACACTGAGCAGAGTGGAGGGGAGAGGAGGAAGATGATGAAAAGCAGGAAGAAGAGGATGATGAGGAGGGGAAGAGGGGGGAGTAAGAGGGAGGAGGAGGAGGAGGAGGAGATGTTGGCACACAGTACTGAGGGTTCCTCTGGTGAGCGCATGGATCTGGTATGCTACCCTGTCACCACACACACACACACACATGGTGTGTGTGTGTGTGTGTGTGTGTGTGTGTGTGTGTGTGTGTGTGTGTGTGTGTGTGTGTGTGCATGCGTGGGGGGTAGGTAAAGGGTTTAATGCTAGAACTCCAGAAGCTCAGGGAGAGATGCCAGGGGCCAACATCCTGACCTAATCATCACACTCAGCAGGAGTACAGAAATGTGAGTGTGCACGTGTCTGTGTGTGTGTGTGTGTGTGTGTGTGTGTGTGTATGTCAATGTGCACGTTCAAGTGTGTGAGTGTGTGAGTGTGTGTGTATGTCAGTGTCCACGTATCCATGCCTGTGCAGTCAGAGCCTTTCCTTAGTAGAGTTCCAGAAGCTGAACACGTTCTGTGTGCGTATGACATGAGTGTGAGTGTGTGTGTGAGCGGGAACGTGTGTGTGTGTGAGTGTGAGTGTGCGAGCGCATAATGTGTGTGCGCACGGGTGAGTGATTGTGAGTGTGTATGTGTGTGAGCGTGCACATGTGTGTGTGTGAGTGTGTGATTGTGAGTGTGTGTGTGAGTGTGTGTGTGTGTGTACATGTGTGTGTGTGATTGTGAGTGTGTGTGAGCGTGAGTGTGCACACGTGTGTATGTGTGTGAGTGTGAGTGTGTGATTGTGAGTGTGTGTGTGTGTGAGTGATTGTGAGTGTGTGTGTGTGTGTGTGAGTGTGTGTGTGTGTGTGATTGTGAGTGTGTGTGTGAGTGATTGTGAGTGTGTGTGTGTGTGTGTGCGCGTGTGTGTGTGTGTGATTGTGAGTGTGTGTGTGAGTGATGGTGATGGTGAGTGTGTGTGTGTGTGTGTGTGTGTGTGTGTGTGTGTGCACGCGTGTGTGTGTGTGTGTGAGATTGTGAGTGTGTGTGTTGTGGTGGGCTCATATCTACATTAAAGTGCCATTTCAGTGTGAGCTTGATGCTTCTCTGTGGAGTGGCTCATTACCCCATCACTCCAGCTGGCACCTCGTCACCACGGAAACACCTGAGAGCTGGTCCCAGTGCCACGCAGTGTTTCCCCAGAGTGCCATGGCAACGCCGCCGCTTCCTGGGCTGATAATAACGTCCCCAGAGCAGCTCAGCTCACTCAGGAAGCCACCTGCCCCTCCTGTGGCCCTGATGTGGCCCTGATGCGGCCCTCCTGTGGCCCTGGTGTGGCCCTGATGCGGCTCTGATGTGGCCCTCGTGTGGCCCTGATGATGTGGCCCTGATGATGTGGCCCTGATGCGGCCTGACACGGCCCTGATGTTGCATCTCACAGGAGAAGCAGCCGGTGTACCCAGAAGCAGGGTAGGAATTTCACGGCGGCCACGACGGCCATGGCCGTCACTGCCCCTTGCGTTGGCCGTGATGTCCCTTTGAAAATCAGAGGTTTACAGACCACGGTGGCCTTGGTGCCCTTCTTTCAATATTCTGCTTTGCGTCCTACTAATAGCGATTTTTATTTAGCCTGTGGCCTGTCAAAATAATCTTAGCATTCACAGCAAAATTTATTTAGTCTTTTTTCGCAGTGGAGAAAGTGACAGCGCAAGAAAGAAAGTCGTGCAAATTCACCCATTCTTCTCAGTTGCACTACTCATTGAAGTAGCCTAGCCTACACATCATCACACAGACATCACAATTGTCACATGAAAGAGCTTTTTCTCAGCTTTTAAATGATGTTAGCCGATAATTGCGGTGTTGAACGGTTCGCGAGAAAAGTAAATAATATAATTCAATTTAATCATACATTCTACTGAAGGTTTTGCGTCCATGATATCCCTACCCATTAATCTCGGTGGAATACTTCACAAACCCTTCTTTTAACACATGACAAACCATATATCAGAATAAACAGCAGACCTTACCGAACACAAAGGTGTAAAGCAGTCCCCTGTACAGTTAGCCGTTCCAGAGTAATCCAGTTTAGAATTTGCAGTAAATTTCGACATACATGGATGTCTCCAAATTTGGGCTTTAAGTTTTACAATGTGTTTAAATTGTTCCACATGATTTCATAACGGGCCAAATACAAAATAAATGTTACAAATATCGCCTATATATTGATAAATCAGAGGACAGCAGACTAAGAGTTTGTAAAAGTAGCCTTAATGATCACAAAAAGCTAAGCATGCATCTAGGCTATTTGAGTTTCTTAAAGCTGAGCTGTGCTTAAATTGTTCAATACATGATTTCATAACAGGCCAAATATAAAATAAATGTTATATATAGCCTAGATATCTGTAAATATTAGATAGTCAGATGATTTACAGTTCTTTCATGTAATATGTCATGTATACCAAATATTTGATCCCAACTGAAGGCCAATGTGGCCTTTGCCCCCCAAATATGCCCAATGGTGAAATTCCAATTCCAAGCCTGCCCAGAAGGCTTCACAGATGACACACCTGGAGTCAGAGCACATCTGGAATTACACAGCAAAACCCGTTTCTCTCCTGGACCGCTCTGGACTAAACAAAGTCCGAAGGCCTCACGCTCACAGAAAAGGGTGCTGGCTCAGTCAGCTGCCCCAGGGCCTTACTAGGTGCCTGACCAGAGTTAGGGCCGGCAGAGCGGGCGTCTCACTAGGTGCCTGACCAGAGTTAGTGCCGGCAGCGCGGCGTCTCTTTTAGCTCTTCAGCGTGCCGCTGACCACCTTCAAGTGGTGAGGGTACAAACCTCCATCCTCGTCATCATCATCATCATCATCATCACACACACTGACCACCAGCGGCTCTGGACACACACCCGCAATGGAGAGGCTACTGTCCAGCACACACACACACACACACACACACCCGCCCGCCCGCAACGGAGAGGCTACTGTCTAGCGCTAAGCACACACACACACACCAGCACCAGAGGCTACTGTCCAGCACACACACACACACACCAGCACCAGAGGCTACTGTCCAGCACACACACACACCAGCACCAGCAACATCCATATTTTAGAATTCCATCTGGATTTCAGACAGTAGTCCGTGTTTCAGCGTGGAGCCCATGTTCCAGCCCATTTACCGGTACTTCACACACACACACAGATCAGGTTTCCTAGGCTACACAGCATGACAGCTAATCATAGCACTATCCCCCAGCTGGCAATCTTTTTTGCTCTGTTTAAATATCTGGGCTCGGCGAGGCCTGCTGGATGTCTGGCCTGACAGAACTGCTCCACCACAGAGAGTTCAACAATGACAGGGCATTAACAGTCCAATGGTTCAGTATGCATGTCCATACTCAGTTTACTATGCATGTGTCAGTACTCAGATAGTTCAGTATGCATGTCCATACTCAGTTTACTATGCATGTGTCAGTACTCAGATAGTTCAGTATGCATGTCCATACTCAGTTTACTATGCATGTGTCCACACTTAGATAGTTTTAGTATGCATGTGTCCATACTCAGATAGTTCAGTATGCATGTCCATACTCAGTTTACTATGCATGTGTCCACACTTAGATAGTTTAGTATGCATGTGTCCATACTCAGATAGTTCAGTATGCATGTCCATACTCAGTTTACTATGCATGTGTCAGTACTCAGATAGTTCAGTATGCATGTCCATACTCAGTTTACTATGCATGTGTCCACACTTAGATAGTTTAGTATGCATGTGTCCATACTCAGATAGTTCAGTATGCATGTCCATACTCAGTTTACTATGCATGTGTCAGTACTCAGATAGTTTAGTATGCATGTGTCCATACTCAGTTTACTATGCATGTGTCCACACTTAGATAGTTTAGTATGCATGTGTCCATACTCAGATAGTTCAGTATGCATGTCCATACTCAGTTTACTATGCATGTGTCAGTGCTCAGATAGTTTAGTATGCATGTCTCCATACTCAGTTTACTATGCATGTGTCAGTGCTCAGATAGTTTAGTATGCATGTCTCCATACTCAGCTTAGTATGCATGTTTCAGTACTCAGATAGTTTCGTATGCATGTGTCCATACTCAGATAGTTTAGTATGCATGTGCCCATACTCACCAGTGGTGTTTAGTATGGATTTTTACTATAAAGTGGGGTTTAATTGCATGTCTCCATATTTTAATGACATCATTGCAAAAACTGTCACACTTTCACCTCCACATACATCTAGTGTAGTCTAATTTCCTTGACGCATAACATGCCACGGCATGGCTTCATTCGTTACCACACGTAAACCATGGCAATAACAACAGCACAAGCAGAAGAGGGGGGACAGCGTTACCACACGTAAACCATGGCAATAACAACAGCACAAGCAGAAGAGGGGGGACAGCGTTACCACACGTAAACCATGGCAATAACAACAGCACAAGCAGAAGAGGGGGGACAGCGTTACCCCGCGTCCAACACCCACTACACCCCTGATAGTCACATAGTTTAGTATGCATGTGTCCATACTCACATAGTTTAGTATGCATGTGTCCATACTCAGATAGTTTAGTATGCTTGCATCCACAGTCATCTGGTTTTGTATCAGTACTCAGATGGTTCAGTGCATGCATCCACAGTGAGGTGGTTAGACAGTTTAGTATGCCTGCATCTATTCTCAAATGGTGTAGTATGCATACATTCATACTCTAATGGTTATGTATATAAGTATATATCCTACGCAACCTAC
>NC_063212.1:26282661-26287661 GCF_017589495.1 Alosa alosa | reverse complement strand
TCACGTTTGTCTTGTCTGCCATATACATCTCTTTTCTCCTCCTTCTTCTCTCCTCCTACTTTTCTCCTCCTCTCTCTCTCCTCCTCTCTCTATCATGTCTTCCTGCTCCTCCTCCTCTTCTCTTATCAGCTCCTCCTATTCTTCTCCTCCTCACTACCTCCTCTCTATCCCTCCTTCAGCTTTCTTCTCCTCCACTCTGCTCTCCTTCCATCTCTGCTCTTTTCTTTCCTCCTTCCCTTCTCTCATCTCCTCACTTGCTCATATGAGTGATTGGTGCTTTACATCACACACACACACACACACACACACACACAAACTTTAACATACCATACATACACACACACATGCACACAAATTTTATCATCATCACACACACACAGTATGCAACCAGTCACATGTACGTACACACACACACTTTTCACCATCGCTGATGGAGCATCCAATACTTGTGTGTGTGCGTGCCTGTGTGTATTTAATTTCTAAATGTACATTAGATACTGAACACATGGGAAGGGGAGCGCTGGTAGTATGCAGCACCACCCCCAGGAGCCGGCTTGACTTTTGACCTTGAGTTACAGGCAGCGCTGACCTTGAGTTATGGGCAGCGCGAATCCTCCCTGCAGACTCTGGGTGGACACTAGAGCCGACCAGAAAAAAACATAAATCCTGCAGAGCCGAACCCCAGTCCCATCCTGATCCAATAACACGGGTTCAGATGGCTGAGTATATTGCAGTGTGTTGCATTAGCTCTTCCACTCATAATTCTGTGACAGAAGCCTGGGATTGCATGCCAAAGCGCTATTCCTCTGAAGCTCTTATTAGCTGATGACAACCACTGCAAGGCACCAATCAGAACAAGGCAGTGTCATACAGGGAACAGTCTACTGTAGTAATACCAGCTGCATCCAAAACCATGTTTTAGAAATGGGTTAAACACACACAATCACTTTTTGCACCAACACCAATCAATCTCTGCTAGTGACATCTGTACAGGAAGCCCCTAAAACGTGCTCGAGACTGAGGAACGAGCAGCGCGCGCTTACAACTGTTCGCAATAAAGTGCCGATACTCTCCTGCTGCAACCCGACTCTCGTGTAATTACACTACTATGACTGGCTCTCTCCACGGTACCAGTACCGGGCCTGGACCGCTTCCCAGCACATGCCATGTCAAGGAACACTCATACACACACGAGCTCCGGAGAGGAGGGGGCGTCTCAAACCAACAAATATTTAAATTGATCCCTTCCGTCTTGCCAGACGCTTAACCAACCACCGTGACTGCCAGCGCCATCCAGCACCCACCGACACGAAACGTCCTCATTGTTCCCAAGTATAGCTTCCCACGAACCCATGAAATCCACTCTCGCCACCCAGACTTCAAACTATGACAACTATCGGCGGCAACGCAGAAAGTTTCTCAAAAATTGTGCACACAATGGCTTTGTGTAAAGTCTTTTCCTTACGCTTGAGAACACTTTTCCCCAAATCCATCACAACGCGGACACAAGTGCGTAACTGCATAACCATTTCGGAATTCGACTATATTAACATTGACCATAGTAACCACATGTGAGAGACTACACATCAAGGTTGAATGTAGCCTTCTCTATGCAGAGGGTACACTGCCCTGTTTCAATTCTTTAGGATATGCAACTTCAGGGATTTGGTAAGATCACATTGCATAGGCTGAATTGTTCAATATACCCTGGAATAGCACAGAGCCAACCAAACATAGATAACACGAATAGGAATTTAAATTTCCTTTAGCGCATGCCGGGGGAAGTAATGTTTCCAATGGTAACATTTCCATATCCAAATTTGCGGCAGTCACTCCCGTGCAACGCCGAGGTCGTGGCCGCATTTGAACAAAACTCGGACAGCTGCATTCTGTAGACGTCTCCACTCGTCTACTACGCATAACGCACCCGAATTATTCACAATAACAATTACGCCCATTATTTAAGTAACAACAAGGACACACTTGTAGGACGCTCGTGTCTGTGTTATTTTCTGGAGACATCTACTTCTTCATGGCAACGTGTTCCATACAATCACTGTTCATTTCACCCATCGGCATGATTTGCAGTCCGTGCATACAAGAGGAACAATCTGGCCACCTACCTCTTTTTGGTCTCGGAAAGCTTTCGTGCAGGTGAAAAACTACTTTTTCCACAAAGTGCTGAATGTTGCTGTGCTCTGGTCCCCGGACAAAAACCATCCAATCGTGCGTGAAGCCCTCCGCAGTGGGTTTCTTCCGGACCTGGGCCCGGTGGCCGAGTTCCAATTTCACCTGGACGGCACCCTGCGAGACCCAAACAAAAATCTGCTGTAACGATACGACACCGGGACACAGCCTGCTAGCCACATCAGATAGAAATGTCAACATATGGTAACGATACATAAGGTGTTAATGGAGTGACGGTCATGTCCAGAAGACAACGAGCTAAACCTCGCCGACAGTATGCATTAAAATGCACACAAACCCACAACTGCATACGGGAAGGAGAGGACAGGAAAATCAGCCTACGTTGCCCATGCATTCGTGATCAATCACGATATTTTACGGTCTCATACCTACTTAGTTTCAGCAACAGTCTTGACTGAGAGAAACTATCTACATTCAAGCAATGTTTCATGCAAATCGGAGAACACGAGATGATTTATTAAACCGCCTTCTGTTAGCCACACATTCGCAGACGTGCCCTAGTGCGTGATAAATGCAGCATTCCGTACGCTGCTCATCGCTCAACTACTTCTACTGTACTTGAATATCGATGGAAATATGGCTGGAAATCGTCTGGCAGAAATGCAGAGCTGTCGGCTTCTTCGGGCAGAGAGAGAACAACACACACGGAGCAACCGATCCGAAAGCGCGGCGTTGCCTGCGGTATACTCACCGAGCCGGCCATTCTCTAGGCCACGCGATAATACTATTTCATGGAGAATTCTGTTTAAATGAGAAGACCGAGAACTGCAGACGGCTGATGGCGGACATGGTCCCTTAATTGAACTCAACCCCGAGTTTCAAAGGCTGAGGAATAAAGTAAGACGCATGCGCCGTTCCCCGTGCGCTGCCAGGAGTCGTAGACAGGGCAGTGGAGGAGACGCGAGCCAATGGAACGCTTCAGACGCGCAGACAGCCAATGTCATGCAACTCTTCATTCACCCAACAGGCTCCTACATTTGCAAGTGTTAACGCACAGCTAATAATCAGAAACCCGAGATCCGTGCGAATGACGGCGTGTAATAGCCAGACAACCAAATTGACAACAACCAGTCTGCACTGCATATTGCTAAAGAGCGCGACCACGTGTCCGGTAGCAGCGACCGAGAGCCTTTAGCATGGTGCTTATTGATGCCTGACTGAAAAAAAAAAAAATACAACTCGGTGTTAAGTTGTCCAATGCCATAATGTTGTTATGCCATTTCTACAACTGCATGGCATTAGTGCAGTAACAGCATGATGTGTGCATACATATTGTGCAGCGTCTGCATGTTCTTTCCATTATATTGACCAGTAAGTAACACATGATTGTCCGAGAAGACAACAGTTTAGATAACTGCACCAACTGCACCAAGACCTAAAGAAGACAAGCTATTTCCAGTTTAAATAGTCTGAAAAGAATATTTATGGAAACACATTTTTGCATGGAAGCCTACAGTGACAACATAATGTTACCTTCTTATTATTTCAGTGAATAAGCAAGAAACAAAAGAGGTATTATCATTCTGCTGCCTTCAATGGCTGTGCTGTGCTTAGAGCATTTAAATGGTCTTCTTCAGGCAGATCTGCTATTCATTTCTTACTTTCTCAAAAGGTCTTACCGATAATTGAATTGCAGGTAGAGTGTGGTGAAATTATTTGGTTGCTGTTCTCTCTAGCCTAAAACTGATTCATAATTTTGCAGGAATTATAGTAGGCTGATCTATGGTTAAAACTGATAAGCTCATGACTCATACTCATTCAATAAAAATGAGAATTTGGCTTCATAATTCTCTGTCCTTTAGCAACAAGACATGTCTTTCCTTCATGTTAAAACAACCCTGTTGCCACAAAATATTCCCTATAGGCTATTTAGGGGAGAGAAAAATAGAATCATATGCAAGGCCATATGGCAGCAACAGGTGTGCGTCTGTATCAAAACTCATTTTTTCAGTTTTATTGTAACTAAAAAGGTAAATGACCTCGGATGTTACAAATTGACATTACAAAAAAATCTAATCCATCCACATATTTATGATTATTTTGAGATGATCATATTGTTCATTACATTTGATTGGCTTTCGCTGAGGACTTGCAGAAGAAGTGTGATGTGATGCTCAACATTAAACAGATTTATTAGGACATCAACTACAAACAGCGTTGTTTTATGCCTAAATTGCCAGATAGATACAGAACTTCAATGCAACGGTGACAAAACCAATTGCGCTCTAGGTGGTTTGTTCCTCACAGGACACCGTACAAGCGTGTTTTTTGGACGAGTTTGTTTAGCGCTTTAAGGTAATGTCCGATGATCAATTTATCCGGCATATTTTGTGTTCAGTGTATTTTGTGCAGGTATAATATAATTGCCACCAGTACAACATATCTTAAAAACGTTAAATCATCCTATAAGTTCTACCCTACTGCACATTTTTAGCTAGAGTTAGCGTGCACACTGTAATGCTGACAGCTAAGTTAAGTTTTAGCGATGCTGAATTCACAGCAGGATAACGTCAATTTGTCTATACACGTAGGAAATAGCAGCCTATTTATGTATTGCTGTTATCGTGTCCGGGTATTGTGACAATATAATTGGTTGTAGACTTATAATTGTTGAACACTGCGCTAACTTTAATGCTGTGCTGCAACGCTGCCCAGACTAACGTCACACAAATGTTAGGTTGACCAGAGACCATATTAATCCACAGTTAAATAAACACACGAGCGGTTTCAGTGGAATCGAACTGCTTGAACCTTACAACTTCATGTAGAGGGGGTTCAAAGGTTTACGTATA
>NC_063212.1:26260161-26272661 GCF_017589495.1 Alosa alosa | reverse complement strand
TGTGTGTGTGTGTGTGTGTGTGTGCCCTGTCAGGAATGTCCAGGGTCTGATGAAGGTGGTGTCTAGTCTGCTTCAGCTGCAGCTCACCCAGAGAGACAGAGGAGCAGCGTTTACCTGTCCATACTCCATCAGGTGAGGAGAACACACACACACACACACACACACACACACACACACACACACCACACACATCAGCGTTTACCTGTCCATACTCCATCAGGTGAGGAGAACACACACACACACACCCAGAAACACACACACATACACACACACACCACACATTAGCGTTTACTTGTCCATACTCCATCAGGTGAGGAGAACACACACACACACACATGCACACACCACACACACACACACACACATGCACACACACATGCACACACACACACACACATGCACACACACACACACACACGCACCACACCACACACACACACACCGCACGCACACACACACACACACACCACACACACACACACACACACACACACGCACACACATGCACACACCACACACACACACACACACACACACCACACACACACACACACACACACCATACGCACGCACACACACACACACCACACACGCAGATACACACACACCACACACACACACACACACACACACACACACACAGGGGCGCCGCTAGGGTTGTATTCCATAGTAATCGTTGGCCCCCCCCCAAAAAAAAGATACCCTTATTTAACAAATTTTATGCTTTGGTAAATGTAGGCTAGTCTCTCCTTATTGAGCCTAATAAAAAAAAAGCCCCTCTTAATCACGTCAACCTACCCATGTCATTCCTTATCAAATAGCTTACTGCATGATATAGCCCTACAGCCCTAAACTGCTGTTTTACAACACTGGCTGTAGGTTACGTGGGCTTATAGGGGTTTCACGCTTTTTAAAAGTTCTGGGATGAGGGAGATTTCTCTCCCGGGATTTTTTAAAAATTCTGGTTGCTAAACACACTTTTAGCGCAGTTTGGAAAGGACAGAAATACCTTTACAAAGCAAGCGGCTCTGGCTCAAATTAGGTGAACATACCTTATGCGCATTATAACTTCAAATTAGGGGAACATACCTTATGCGCATTATAACTTCAAATTAGGGGAACATAGGCTACCTTATGCGCATTATAACTTCAAATTAGGGGAACATACCTTATGCGCATTATAACTTCAAATTAGGGGAACATACCTTATGCGCATTATAACTTCAAATTAGGGAACATACCTTATCTTCATTATAACTTCAAATTAGGGGGAACATAGGCTTATAACCTTATACCTTATGCATTATAACTTCAAATTAGGGGAACATACCTTTATGAACATACATTATAACTTCAAATTAGGGGAACATACCTTATGCGCATTATAACTTCAAATTAGGTGAACATAGGCTACCTTATGCGCATTATAACTTCAAATTAGGGGAACATACCTTATGCGCATTATAACTTCAAATTAGGTGAACATAGGCTACCTTCAAATTAGGGGAAACATGGGCATTATAACTTCAAATTAGGTGAACATAGGCTACCTTATTAGGGAACATACATTATCATTATATAACTTCAAATTAGGTGAACATAGGCTACCTTATGCGCATTATAACTTCAAATTAGGGGAACATACCTTATGCGCATTATAACTTCAAATTAGGTGAACATACCTTATGCGCATTATAACTTCAAATTAGGGGAACATACCTTATGCGCATTATAACTTCAAATTAGGGGAACATACCTTATGCGCATTATAACTTCAAATTAGGTGAACATAGGCTACCTTATGCGCATTATAACTTCAAATTAGGGGAACATACCTTATGCGCATTATAACTTCAAATTAGGTGAACATACCTTATGGGCATTATAACTTCAAATTAGGTGAACATAGGCTACCTTATGCGCATTATAACTTCAAATTAGGTGAACATAGGCTACCTTATGCGCATTATAACTTCAAATTAGGGGAACATACCTTATGCGCATTATAACTTCAAATTAGGGGAACATACCTTATGCGTATTATAACTTCAAATTAGGGGAACATACCTTATGGGCATTATAACTTCAAATTAGGGGAACATAGGCTACCTTATGCGCATTATAACTTCAAATTAGGGGAACATACCTTATGCGCATTATAACGTTCAAATTAGGTGAACATAGGCTACCTTATGCGCATTATAACTTCAAATTAGGGGAACATACCTTATGCGCATTATAACTTCAAATTAGGTGAACATAGGCTACCTTATGGGCATTATAACTTCAAATTAGGGGAACATAGGCTACCTTATGCGCATTATAACTTCAAATTAGGGGAACATACCTTTATGCATTATAACTTCAAATTAGGTGAACATACCTTATATAACTATTAGGGAGACATACCTTATCGCGTTATAACTTCAAATTAGGGGAACATACCTTATGGGCATTATAACTTCAAATTAGGGGAACATACCTTATGGGCATTATAACTTCAAATTAGGGGAACATACCTTATGCGCATTATAACTTCAAATTAGGTGAACATACCTTATGCGCATTATAACTTCAAATTAGGGGAACATACCTTATGCGCATTATAACTTCAAATTAGGGGAACATACCTTATGCGCATTATAACTTCAAATTAGGGGAACATACCTTATGCGCATTATAACTTCAAATTAGGGGAACATACCTTATGCGTATTATAACTTCAAATTAGGGGAACATACCTTATGGGCATTATAACTTCAAATTAGGGGAACATACCTTATGGGCATTATAACTTCAAATTAGGGGAACATACCTTATGGGCATTATAACTTCAAATTAGGGGAACATACCTTATGGGCATTATAACTTCAAATTAGGGAACATACCTTGTCGCATTATAACTTCAAATTAGGGAACATACCTTATGGGCATTATAACTTCAAATTAGGGGAACATACCTTATGCGCATTATAACTTCAAATTAGGGGAACATACCTTATCGCATTATTATAACTTCAAATTAGGGGAACATACCCTTATGGGCATTATAACTTCAAATTAGGGGGAACATACCTTATCGCATTATAACTTCAAATTAGGGGAACATAGGCTACCTTATGCGTCAAATTATAACATACCTTGTCAAATTAGGGGAACATACCTTATGGGCATTATAACTTCAAATTAGGGGAACATACCTTATGAACATAGGCTACCTTATTATAACTTCAAATTAGGGAACATACCTACCTTCAAATTAGGGGAACATACCTTATAACTTCAAATTAGGGGGAACATAGGCTACCTTATGGGCATTATAACTTCAAATTAGGGGAACATACCTTGTCATTATAACTTCAAATTAGGGGAACATACCTTATCGGCATTATAACTTCAAATTAGGGGAACATACCTTATCATTTATTATAACTTCAAATTAGGGGAACATACCTTATGCGCATTATAACTTCAAATTAGGGGAACATACCTTATGCGCATTATAACTTCAAATTAGGGGAACATACCTTATGCGCATTATAACTTCAAATTAGGGGAACATACCTTATGCGCATTATAACGTCAAATTAGGGGAACATACCTTATGCGCATTATAACGTCAAATTAGGGAACATACCTTATCGCAAATTAAGGGGATTATAACTTCAAATTAGGGGAACATACCTTATCGCATTATAGCTCAAATTAGGGGAACATACCTTATCGCATTATAACGTCAAATTAGGGGAACATACCTTATCATTATTATAACTTCAAATTAGGGGAACATACCTTGTGGGCATTATAACTTCAAATTAGGGGGAACATAGGCTACCTTATGGCATTATAACTTCAAATTAGGGAACATACCTTATCGCATTATAACTTCAAATTAGGGGAACATACCTTATGCGCATTATAACTTCAAATTAGGGGAACATACCTTATGCGCATTATAACTTCAAATTAGGGGAACATACCTTATGCGCATTATAACTTCAAATTAGGGGAACATACCTTATGCGCATTATAACTTCAAATTAGGGGAACATACCTTATGCGTATTATAACGTCAAATTAGGGGAACATACCTTATGCGCATTATAACTTCAAATTAGGGGAACATACCTTATGCGTATTATAACTTCAAATTAGGGGAACATACCTTATGCGCATTATAACTTCAAATTAGGGGAACATACCTTATGCGCATTATAACGTCAAATTAGGGGAACATAGGCTACCTTATGCGCATTATAACTTCAAATTAGGGGAACATACCTTATGCGCATTATAACTTCAAATTAGGTGAACATACCTTATGCGCATTATAACTTCAAATTAGGGGAACATACCTTATGCGCATTATAACGTCAAATTAGGGGAACATACCTTATGCGCATTATAACTTCAAATTAGGGGAACATAAGCTACCTTATGGGCATTATAACTTCAAATTAGGGGAACATACCTTATGGGCATTATAACGTCAAATTAGGGGAACATACCTTATGCGCATTATAACGTCAAATTAGGGGAACATACCTTATGCGCATTATAACGTCAAATTAGGGGAACATACCTTATGCGCATTATAACGTCAAATTAGGGGAACATACCTTATGCGCATTATAACTTCAAATTAGGGGAACATAAGCTACCTTATGCGCATTATAACGTCAAATTAGGGGAACATACCTTATGCGCATTATAACGTCAAATTAGGGGAACATACCTTATGCGCATTATAACGTCAAATTAGGGGAACATACCTTATGCGCATTATAACGTCAAATTAGGGGAACATACCTTATGCGCATTATAACGTCAAATTAGGGGAACATACCTTATGGGCATTATAACGTCAAATTAGGGGAACATACCTTATGCGTATTATAACTTCACTGCCCAACCCGCGAAAAAGGGAAAGAAAATAAAAAATAAACCAGTGAGTTTATGTTGCGATTTACGAGAGAAAAACACAGTTACGGTAACTTACTAACAATCAGGATTTGCTCACAACACTCTAAATACATTGCACTGCTGTTTTGGTTGTCCCAAACTTTTAGATGATAGGCATAGGCCTACGCACAGTCAAGGACTTTTAACACCCGCACCAACCCGACTCGTCATGACGTGCCTTAGCCCCAAAAAGGTTGAGAACCTCTGCTCTACGCATTAACTGAATCCCTGTTCCAAACAGTGTTTTTTTTTTTTTTAAATAAGCCTACAGAGGTAAGCAAACAGTTCAACATTTTAAACAAGTGTAGACCGTGACCGTAGAGGACAGTCTTTCACTGCTGTCAGTGTCAGCATCACTGCTTTTAACGTTACGGTTAAACGCCTGAAAAATATTAAGCTGCTGCTGTTGTTTTCTTTTCATGACTGAATGATTTAGGCTATTATCCTATGAATGAATGGAACGTTGTGTTTTTGAGCGTTAGGTTTTTAAAGCAGAATTGACCCATCCAAAGCCACGCCCGAAAACCGCCACAGGTCAATCGTTATCATGTCATGACAATGCTACGTTTTCATATTTTATAGTCTATGGTTTTCATGCACACCATATTCCGGTTTTATTCGGAATAATGCCAATATTCAGATTGCACATGAGTCAAATATAGGCTAGTTGTCACACAAGTTTGTTTTATTGTTGTAGGCTAATATTGGACTATTTCACAAATAAAGCTGTGAAAAAATTTTACGCACAGTGCATACAGGATTACGCCTGCCGGCACCACTGCACACACACACCACACATCAGCGTTTACCTGTCCTTACTCCATCAGGTGAGGAACACACACACACCACACACACACACACACACCACACACACACCACACACACACAGAGAGCCCTGAGGCTGGGGTGGATCAGAGCCTCTTGCACTGTGGTCTAACTAACTTACTTAGTTTTAACTGTTCACTTCTGTATCAGATCAGCCATTCAGTGTGTGTGTATGTGTGTGTGTGTGTGTGTGTGTGTCAGTTACTTCTGATGTGCCCTTAAGGCTAAAAGACAGAGCGCTGATCTAATCTCACTCTCTGAGTTCACAGGGGCAAACTGGGTGTTTGTGTAATAGAAAGAGGCTGAAGTCATACAGTTAACACACAGACACACACACACACACACACACAGGCAGGGTGAAAAGTTCATCACCTCCATGTACAGACCTGGCCCCACTCTCTGAAATGTTGCCATGGCAATGGCTCTCGCCAACTGCAGGAAATGCCTTGAAGTGCCGCCAGAGATGGACATCTGTACTGAGGATGCTAACTCTTAGCTTCACAGAGATGGGCATTATTAGTGAGGATGCTAACTCTTAGCTTCACAGAGATGGACATCAGTACTGAGGATGCTAACTCTTAGCTTCACAGAGATGGGCATTATTAGTGAGGATGCTAACTCTTAGCTCCACCAGAGATGGGCATTATTAGTGAGGATGCTAACTCTTAGCTTCACAGAGATGGGCATCAGTACTGAGGATGCTAACTCTTAGCTCCACCAGAGATGGGCATTATTAGTGAGGATGCTAACTCTTAGCTCCACCAGAGATGGGCATTATTAGTGAGGATGCTAACTCTTAGCTTCACCAGAGATGGGCATTATTAGTGAGGATGCTAACTCTTAGCTCCACCAGAGATGGGCATCAGTCATGAGGATGCTAACTCTTAGCTTCCCAGAGATGGGCATCAGTCATGAGGATGCTAACTCTTAGCTTCACAGAGATGGGCATTATTAGTGAGGATGCTAACTCTTAGCTCCACCAGAGATGGGCATTATTAGTGAGGATGCTAACTCTTAGCTTCCCAGAGATGGGCATCAGTACTGAGGATGCTAACTCTTAGCTTCCCAGAGATGGGCATTATTAGTGAGGATGCTAACTCTTAGCTCCGCTAGATGTAGTCTGTCAGCACTGTTTTTGATGAGAGGTATATAGTACAGGCTTCAGTCTCTCTCTGTCCTTCTTCTCTTTCTCTTCCGATCTTTCTCTCTCCTCTTTCTCTATCATTCTTCCCCCCTTTCTGTCATGCTATCTCTTTCTCTCTCTCTCTGTCTTCTTCCTCTCTTTCTCTCCCCTTTTCTCTTTGCTTTCTCTCTCTCCTTGTCTCTCTCTCTCTCTCTTCACCTCCCTCTGTCTTTGTAGTTCTTCCTTGTTTCTTTTCACTTGCTTTCCTTTCTTCCTCCCTTTCTCCTTGTAGTCCTCTATTGATCTTTTCTGTCTCTCTCCTTTTCTCTGTATGTCTGCATCTGTCACTCTCCTCCCCTTTCCCTCTCTCTCTCTCACTCCCTCCCCTTCTCTCTCTCTCCCTCTCCCTCTCACTCCCTCCCTCTCTCTCTCTCTCTCTCTCTCTCTCTCTCTCCCCCCCTTTTCTCCCCTAGAGACGAGATGAATGGCTCAGACGATTGTGGTGCCCTGCTGCTTGGCACAGGCGGTGTGTGTGTGTGTGTGTGCGTGTGTGTGTGTGTGTGTGTGTTGGGGAGACGTCAGGATTAATGTGGGGGTACCCGCTGGTGCCCATAGTAACCGTCTGCTGCCCCCCTTCCACACACACACACTCCACACACACACACACACACATACACACACACACTCCACACACTCCCCAATCTGCTGTGGTGTCACTAAGCCACTCCAGCCTCCCCAGCTGAATGGCGTGGACCAGATGCAGGAAGGGAAGCCCTCAGCATCCACACACACCATCTGATCACGCTAGCGACAAAACACACACACACACACACACAGCACACACACACACACACACACACACACACACACACACACACACACACGCGCACACGCACACACACTATATAGGCACACACACTCATACACACAATATGGGCACACACAATCTGACACGCGGTATAAGCACACACATACACATTGTTTGGGCACACACACTTAATTTAGGAACAATACTGAAGACAAATGCTAATGTTAACAAGTCGTAAGAACACACACACACACACACACACACACACACACATGCACCACACACACACACACATGCACCACACACACTCACACACACACACACACACACACACACACACACACACACACACACACACACACACACACACACACACACACACACACACATGGGGGCAGCCGTGGCCTACTGGTTAGTGCTTCAGACTTGTAACCGGAGGGTTGCTAGTTCGAACCCCGACCAGTAGGCACGGCTGAAGTGCCCTTGAGCAAGGCACCTAACCCCTCACTGCTCCCCGAGCGCCGCTGTTGTTGCAGGCAGCTCACTGTGCCGGGATTAGTGTGTGCTTCACCTCACTGTGTGTTCACTGTGTGCTGAGTGTGTTTCACTAATTCACGGATTGGGATAAATGCAGAGACCAAATTTCCCTCACGGGATCAAAAGAGTATATACTTATATATACTTATACTTATACTTACTTATACATGCACCACACATGCACAACACACACTTACTCATGTAGTGGACTGGGCTGCTGTGTTTGAACTTGCCACTGGAGTTTGTGTGTGTGTGTGTCGGGTAGAAGGTCACAGAAGAGACAGACGGTGTGTTGGCCATTGTCTGGCCCAGAGGTTAATGACCCGTCTGTCTACTGATGGATGGCTCTACACACACACACACACACACTCAAACTCAGTTAAATACACTTACACACACCAGAGAGAGATGGATTAATGTGGAGATGGTAGGGAGGTGTGTGTGTGTGAGAGAGCGAGAGAGTTAGGACAGACAATGGTGCCATCTCTGTGTGTGTGTGTGTGGTTTGATAGACAGGTGGTAGTTGACGCAGACAGTGGGGCAAGGCTGTTCCGTTTATGATGGTGAGTGATGTTCCACAGGACCTCTGGTAATCCTTCTCTCAGGGTACACACACACGCACGCACGCACGCACACTCTCAAAATCATCCAAACACTCAAAACAACACCCATACAGTGCAACCGGAAAGTATTCAGTCCCTTTCAAGTTTTCTGCATTTTGTTATATTTCAGACTCATCTTGAAATGGATTCAATTCGTTTTTTTTTCCTCATCAATCTAAACACAATACTGCAACACTCCACAACAAATTAGGTGTTTGGAGTGTTTTGTAAATTTATAAAAAATAAAAGACTGAAATATTCCATGTACATAAGTATTCAGACCCTTTGTTATGACGCTTGCAATTGAGCTCTGCTGCATCCTTCTTCTATCAGTGGTCCTTGAGATGCTTCTACAACTTGATTGGAGTCCACCTGTGCCTAAATGACTTCACTGGAATTTATTAGGAGAGGCACACATCTCTTTATAGAAGGTCCCACAGTTGATGGTGTATGTCAGAGCGAAAACCAAGCCTTAAAGTCGAGACAATTGTCCGTAGACCTGCGAGACAGGGTTGTGTAAAGACACAGATCTGGGCAAGGATACAAAAAAGATTCTGCAGCATTAAAAAGTGCCCAAGAGCATGGTAGCCTCCATTATTCTCAACTGGAAAAGTTTGGAACAACCAACAGTCTTCCTAGATCTGGCCGCTCAGCCAAATTGAGTAATCCGGGACGAAGGGCCTTGGTCAGACAGGTAACCAAGGTCCCAATGGTCACTATGAATGAGATCCAGAGTTCCTTTGAGAGGATGAGAGAAGCATAAAGAAGGACAAACATCAGTGCAGCTTAGTGCCTGGTTTGTTCCACACACAGTGTTGGGAATTGTGGCCAAATAGTTCAGTCTTTGTTTCATCAGACAAATCATCAATTTGAGAATGATTGAGGCTACCGTGCACTTGGGCACTTTCAATGCTGCAGAATTGTACTTGTATCCTTCCCCAGATCTGTGAGACTGTATATAAAGAGATGTGTGCCTCTCCTAATACTGTCCAGTGAAGTCATTTAGGCACAGGTGGACTCCAATCAAGTTGTAGAAGCATCGCAAGGACCATTGATAGAAGTAGGATGCACCAGAGCTCAATTGCAAGCGTCATAACAAAGGGTCTGAATACTTATGTAAATGGAATATTTATTTATTTTTATTTTTTAAAATTTATGAAACACTCCAAACACCTGATTTGTTGTGGAGTGTTGGGAGTATTGTGTGTAGATTGATGAGAAATTAATTGAATCCATTTTAAGACCTGTCTGAAAAATAACAAAATGTGGAAAACTTGAAAGGGTCTGAAAACTTTCCGGTTGCACTGTAGCTGTGCTCACACACACACACATATGCATGCATACAGGAGCAGCACTCAGACACTGATAACTCAATTTATTTTCCATTATTTCCTACATGCTGGTCCTTTAACCCTTAGGCCTAGTCCACACGTACCAAACCGATCTTTTTTTCCTCCGTCTTCCCTGGAACCGCATCAAGAATATTTGCGTCCAAACGGATCCATCTCAACACAACTCAACACGTTACTTCATATCCCAGGCCTATAGGTGGCACTGTTTCTGTTACAGAAATTGACCAAAGCTTGTGCGCTGTAGGCCATACAAACAGACAGCGTAGGCTACGACGAAAATGGCTAGTGCAAGGAAACCACAATGTGTGTTGTGTGGACTGATAGTGAACTGTCAACTGTAAAACTAATAAACTTCATTTTTACGGTTTGTATAGGGTGCTGTCCCGTCCTTTATTTGGCTAACGCAGGTACAAATAATCTCCTTTACTTTCTTTGGTTGTAGGATAGTCCACGATTCACATTAGTTTTGGCTATCACCGCAAGTGCATAGGCTAATAAACGCTAGGCCTACCCAAGTTCTAGGCTATTCCGTCGCCACATTTATAATACTGCTATAATACCTTCGTTAGTAACTGTCGATACTTTTGCCTGCATCAAATCTCGCATTCGCATTTAGTGCGCATCTACCATAGGCTTAACATGAGTTCTAAGCGTCTTTGTATGCTCATATCTGACTTCACTAGACTATGAATGCATTTATTTAAATATATTTTTAAACCGGCACTATGCACAAATTAATTTAAACTTACACCGCACTTCCCTAATAACTTCTGACTAATTCTCTCGCGTCACTGACATTAGCTAGAATGCATTAAGAAAACACTGGGAAAAACAGTGTTCAGTCCACCAAGTCATGATAAGCTATTGGCGCTGCGCAGCATCAGTTGTGATATTTATCTTACGGAGTGTAATCGTAGGTAATGTCATGTATGAAAACTAGTATTGTTAGGCAATACTAGGCAAGTCCAGGGCAGCTGAGGTGTGGCGATGACATCATCAATACACAAGTATGCGGTTTCACCGTCCAAACGAACTCGCAAGGGCTACGGTTTCAGATTTTTCCACCATGGGACCAGGTTTCAAAAAAGTGCGGTTTCGGGCAGTGCGTTTACAGGATTCGTTTGGACGATTGGCCAAGACGATGCAAAACCTCTGCGTTTAACCCAAAAAGCGTCTCCGTGTGGGCGGGGCCTAAGTGACATTGATAACTAAGCGTCTGCGTGTGGACGGGGCGGGGCCTAAGTGACTGATAACGAAGTGTAAACTATCTGCTCTAAACTCTTGCTGCAGTAACAACAAAAGAGCCCTGACCTCTCTGTTTTGTCTGCAAGAGGCTCTGTGTGTGTGTGTGTGTGTGTGTATGTACACACATGTTTTAGATCTGAGATCCCTTGCGTTTGTTTTGCAGCTCTTAGAGACACTTAGAGCAAAGTCATGCAGCTTTAGTCAGCTCAGCTGTGTCAAAAACACACACGCACACACACGAGCATGCGCACACGCACACACAAACACACACATACACACAGTCATGTAACTTTAGTCAGCGGTGCAGCCTTGAGTGGCACACACACACACACACACACACACACACACAGTCATGCAGCTTTAGTCAGCGGTGCAGCCTTGAGTGGCTTCTTTAGCAGTAGTCTCTTAAGACTCAGGAGTAGAGCTGAGTGAACTAGAACACACACACATGCACACATGCATACACACACATACACACACACTACGCACACACGCACACACACACATGCACAAACACACATGCACACACACACGCAAACGCACACACACACACACGCACACACACACACAAACATACACACACCCAAACACATGCACACACACACACACAGTCATGCAGCTTTAGTCAGCGGTGCAGCCTTGAGTGGCTTCTTTAGCAGTAGTCTCTTAAGACTCAGGAGTAGAGCTGAGTGAACTAGAACACACACACATGCACACATGCACACACACACATACACACACACATGCACACACGCACACACACACATACACACAGTCATGTAACTTTAGTCAGCGGTGCAGCCTTGAGTGGCTTCTTTAGCAGTAGTCTCTTAAGACTCAGGAGTAGAGCTGAGTGAACTAGAACACACACATGCACACACACACACACAGTCATGCAGCTTTAGTCAGCGGTGCAGCCTTGAGTGGCTTCTTTAGCAGTAGTCTCTTAAGACTCAGGAGTAGAGCTGAGTGAACTAGAACACACACACATGCACACATGCACACACACACACACAGTCATGCAGCTTTAGTCAGCGGTGCAGCCT
>NC_063212.1:26250161-26255161 GCF_017589495.1 Alosa alosa | reverse complement strand
GGGGATATGCCAAGTTTAAATAATTTCATCCATGGGGGTCTAAAAAAATAGGTGATGTGTACATTTAGTGACTGTACACTCATTGGCCTGTAGATGGCGGTGCAAACATATACACATGCACACACACACAGGCACGCGCATACTATCAGTATTAGAATTGCCGATACATAATTACAAATTCAGTAGGATTAAAAAGAAAGCCAAATATTCATCATCATCATCATCATGGCTGCATTTCCAGTATTGGCGATCACGTAGTCGTTTGTCCACTAGATGGCGCATCGTTGCAGTGAGGCGTAATTTTGTTGGAAGTTAAAAGTCGTTTGGAAAAAACAATGGGCCTTCAACAATGGACAGTAGTTTACCGCAGAGAACGTCTAATAAGGATAGGACAAGGTTCACATGAAATGTAATTCCCATTTCTTCTTGAAGCTGAAATAAATCTGAGAATGTTTATCGGACATGCTTGGTTTTACTGCAGAATGCGTTAATCTTATAATATCAATAAGGACCTAGGTACAATAATGTTACCGTTAAGCGTTGGTTGAGTGATGGAGGCCAATTTGATTGCATTTGTAGAAAACTATAAATGTGGTTATACCAAGCAAATTGATAGCACCACTGTAATTGTATCTTTCGACTGTCATTTGTTCCACGTGCTACAAAAATCATTCTGTGCAATGGAAGATTTACCAACGTTACACCGGTCTGATACAGTTTTGCCTATACATGCGTGAGACTGAGACACCTGTTTATTTTGTTTTAAGTGCGTGCAGGGTGGGTGTGAGAGGGGAATCGATGTGCTTTGATTCCAGCTTGGTAGTTGTAGTCTATGAGATTAAAAAGCACGTGTGTGTGAAGTATCCAAACAATGACACCTTCATTTCATTATGGCTGCTTTAGCAACACACCTTAAGCTACTGTGTAGTGGGTCCCATTTAGAAGTGGCTACTTCATTCGCGCTTTACTTGACTCATTGAGTGAATTTTATTACAACTTTTCGCCACGATATGGCAGTTTAAGTCCGCTTGATACTGTAAGGCGTAAGCCATTGGTTTCCAAAGGAGATTTTATTTGTGTCGCCAGCATAGCCTATTGACAATTTATGTTGTAAATAGGCCTACCTTATAGGCCTACCTGTAGCTTAGGGAAGCTAACAGCTTTCTATTAGGATCTAGTTTGTTAGTTACAGTTTTGTCATAACTCCCTGATGCATTTTTGCATTTAGAATAGCCAGAACGTGGATATCTCAATCGGAAAATTAAACAATATCGGGCGCCTATGGACTAGGCTGGGTGAACCCAGCCTGATCTGCCCGCTATTTATTTTTTGAATTCTTAAAAGATTGAGCTTGGTCTGGTGAAAGCCAGACAAGCCATGGACCTCAGTTACACAATGCAAGGGAACATGAATCAGCCTATATTTGCACAAACAATAACGGACAACAGCTCTTCAACTTTGGCCCGTTAAAATGTGTATGAACAGTCTAGTGACGCATTTCATCAAGGCCCATTTAGACATGTCAGTTATTTGCACCACTGGTTAGATGTAAAACAGCATTTTGTTTCAGACTACTGTTACTTAATTTGTGCATTGACAATAAAGTATCACATTAACTAAAGATGACTAAAATCTTATGTAGAAGAAGAAACATTCACAAAAAATCCATCCATCCAAAAATGACCTTTATTTTTGATAGCTGTTGAAAACGGCATGGAACTGACAGAGATGTTTTTGTTTATTAATAAATAAATAAATAAAAATATAACATTATGCTGATATCTTTTGCTTTTCCCAAATACAATGTAGCCTACAGGTGTAAGTGACCTTTCATCAATCCAGTTGCAATGGATGAACTGTGATGAACTGCCCTACTTGTGATTGTTTAGAGATTTTAAAGGTTTTATAACAATGCTACAACTTCTTTGGCTATTCTACAATCTATTCACCTTTTCAGCGCCAGTAGGCTACTTTCTGTGCAGCCGCACACACACACACAGGCATGCCAAACAAGCATACACAAAAGTTTCAAGAGTGGGGGGTGGAGTATAAGATGGAGACAAATTGATTAGTGTGATTTATTTTCGCGGAACGGATGTACAGGACTTAGCGGCGGTCATATTTTGTACCGCTATGCGGTACATCTAGTTTTTGGAATGGTTACAATTTATTTTCCATTATTTCCTACATGCTGGTCCTTTAACCCTTAGGCCTAGTCCTCACGTACCAAACCGATCTTTTTTTCCTCCGTCTTCCCTGGAACCGTATCAAGAATATTTGCGTCCAAGCGGATCCATCTCAACACGACTCAACACGTTACTTCATATCCCAGGCCTATAGGTGGCACTGTTTCTTTACAGTAATTGACCAAAACTTTCGCGCTGTAGGCTTTACGGTGGGTTTCCACACAGCGAAACACCTCGCGATTTTCGGCCATCGAAATTTAAGCCTCCGAGGACGGTAAACCGCTAACCTTTTGACTGCAGTGTCTAGCCAGTGGTGGCAAGCGAGCTAATTAGGCTAATCAGCTAGTTTAAACGTTTAAGTACTTAATGAAGATATCCAGGGGTCTTTATGCCTTGACTAAGGTGATGTTGCCTATAAACAACAATTCATGTTCATAGAAACAACAAGGTCAATAAGACATAATATATTTCATACCTGTGTTGCAGCATGTAGCCTAGCTGTCTAGCTAGGTTTACAATGCAATCCAGTGTCCGAAAATACTAGCATTTAAGCCTGTCAGCTAGCTAAAAAAGACAGACAGAGTGCTTAAACTAACATATATAGTGGTCTATTTAGTGGTGTATGTGCTCTGACTGAGTTTGTGTGGCATATAAACCACAATTAATGTTGATACAAGTGCCAATGTTAGGTGTAGAAACATTTTAATCACATACAAATTTTAGTGTTACAGCTCAGGTAGTCTCCGCCATCTTGGTCAGACTTTTTTTGTAACTCCCGCCTCAAACATAAAGACGCGGACCTGATTGGTTCTCGAATGGTCCTCATTTAAATAAAGTTAAACTTTGGCCAACTTTGTTTAGCCTGCCTCGGCGATTAAACTTTCATTTAAGCCTAACCAGGGCGAATTTCGTCTCCATTCAACCTCAATGAGAGCGACGCGAAATTTCGGTGTGTGGAAACACACCATTACAAACAGACAGAATAGGCCACGACGAAATGGCTAGTGCAAGGAAACCAGAATTGTTTGTGTGGACTGATGGTGAACTGTCAACTGTAGTCAACTGTAAAACTAATAAACTTCATTTTTACGGTTTGCCACACACAGATATTATATATTGTTTAGGCTATCCAGATCTGCCATCATTTCATGTATTAGTACTAGCATTGAAAGCAAAGAATTAAAATATAAAAAGTGTATTATAAAAATTCTTATATTTTAACATGTATCTCACCACAGCAAGCTTATAGGGCAGACTAGTGTTGTCACGATACCAAAATTATGACTTCGATACGATACCTGCCATAAATATCACGATGCTCGATACTGAAACGATAGTACGGCGAAATCCTAAGATATCTGGAAAAGAAAGGACTCATACCTCCAAGTGTATTAAGTCATTTGTGTTGAATTCGGTGCACTTTTGTAGTGTGCAGGTCAATTCTGGGTTCTAAACTTCCTACATAATTATTATTTTTTATAGTCAGTAAAATAGTAGGCCTACTTTGTGTGATTAAGTCCTTTATTGTTTGTTATAGTTAATTTACATTGTGTTGTGTTTTGGCAATAAGTAGCTTTAAATAGCCAAACTAGGCTAGATCAAGGTCGGTGTTGAAATGACTGCATGCAAATCACTGAATGCTATGCAGAGGGGCCTAATCTTTAGGCCATCTGATGTACAGTATAGGCTACCCTAGGCCTTCCCGTGTTCATGGGATTTCCTTGACAGTTGCAAAGGGAAAAATGTGAGGATAGTCTTCTTTGCACCCAGTGTACAAGTACGACGTTCCAACCACTCAGGTCTTCGTCAGATAGGCCTACACCAATACCTGTTGCAATATATCTGTGTGCATCCCTACATTATGTCTATTTCTTTGATAACATGATTTGCTACCACGTAACAATAAGCCGCTATTATTATTAGGACTCAACACGCTTTGGTGGTATTATGCTGTGGGCTTTAATTAGCGCATTTCGGGTAGCCTATCCTACATCTGGGCAATAATTATTGAACAAATTGCAGTCTACATGCCATGACAAATATTACCAGTAGTTACTGTAACTGTACTGTACTGTAGGCTACTAACCGAACATGAAATAAATTGTTTAAAAGTAGTAATGTTGTTCTGGCGTGAACATTGCGCTTTCATCACGTTATGATTACAGTTCGTTATGTCTGGTCAAAACGATTACAGCTCGTTATGTCTCGTCAAAATTCATTGATGAAGGAAGGTTCGCTTTATCCCAGAGAACCATACTCGTTTCACTTAGGCTAGACTAAAACAAAAGAGAAGAACTTGGCACTAAGCATGTAGTCGTGTTTTCTATAGCATATTTGTTAACCTTCTTTGAACGAACGAAATTTAAAAATGTTGGGATATGTCTGCGAGGTGTTTAGCCAAGTTCCATGCGTAGCCTACTGCTTTTAAATGACTTTGAAACATATTTTACAAACGGGCCTCTGTGTACCTGATGGCTTGCCTTCACTATTCGCGATGTATCCGAAATACTGTAGTTCCAGATTTCACTTCACCTTTTGTTTTATCCACAAGGCCGACGACTGTCGGCAAAGAACTATGTTGACGTTGGCTGCGCACTCACACACTCAGAGCTGCTTGCTTGACACGCCCACTTGCCTATGCGTGTAAGGAGCAGTGAGAGCAGCAGTTCACACAGACCGTTATTATTTTAATAAAGTATTGATTCTAAAAACGTCGGAAATCGTATCTTTTTTTCGCGTGAAGGCATTATGATACCTTTTTAGTATCGATGCACCATGCAACACGGGCAGACTGTCCTGAATCTGGCAATATCT